>NW_022630506.1:224978-279978 GCF_010909765.2 Amblyraja radiata
TTCTCCCCCCCTCATTCTCTCCCCCCCCTTCTCCCCACCCACTCTCTCTCCCCCCCTCCTTCATCTCCCATCTCTCTCCCCTTCTTCTCTCCCTCCCGCTCTCTCCCCCCCTCTCCCCCCGTCTCTCTCTCTTCCCCCCTTACTCTACCAGTCGCACTAGATATGAAACAGCCACCACCAGACCCAACGCCATTAAAACCGACATCACAAGAACCACAAAACTCAGGGCCGAAAATTTCACCGCTCTCCCCCTGCATTCCCTCGCCGCTTCCAAGTCTCCCCGAGCACCTCGCTCCTGGGCCTGTATGGGGTAGACAGAGTGAGAGAGGGGACCATTAGGAGTGGGTTACAGGCTGGGATCTAATCCAGGGGTTGGGTGGTTTATACAATATTGTCAAAAGAGTTATCAGTTAGAAATGACTAATTCTTTAAAAATTTCAATTACTGATTCCTAACACCCACATTTTGTGGAAATTCCCAGTTTTGATGAGTAATTTCAATTAAATTAATCAGACTTCCACAAAACTATACTGACCAGTGTCTGTCTGTCTGTCTGTCCGTCTGTCTGACTCTCAGTCCCTCTCTCTCACAGAGGGATAACCGTACATTGACCAGTGTCTCTCACTCACCCTAACAGCATTGATCAGAGAGTAAACGCCGATACAAGAACAGCCCAAGATGACACTGAGTATCGACAGGCAGTAGTACGGCCCTTCAGCCCCCCACAGGCCCTTTGACCTGTCGCTCTCGTGCTGTCCCAACGGCTTCATCAGCAGCTCCACTTCACAGTGTCCGCCATTCGACTGGGAATGCTGTCTCTCCCCCGGGGTCTCTCTCCCGGTCCCCTCCATCTGGTACGTCACTCCCACTCCGACTCAGAGTCCTCTGTGTGTGGGGAGGGGTGGGGGAAGGGGGAGATGAGGGAGGCAAAGGTTAGAGATTAGAGGTCATGGTGTGAATCTTACTAACTCCCCCCCACCCTCTCTCTCTCTTCCCCTATCTGATTAGTAATGGGCCTGTCCCACAGCGGCTGCCGGCGACTGGCAACTGGAACAGCGACTGTCAGAGTGGAACACACACATACTCAAATACATCGCTTCCTTCACTAGCCGTGTGAATTTTTTACAGCGCCCCCCTCGCTTGCCCCGTCTAAAAGATTCACACGGTGCAAAACCAAGATACAGACACACACCGCGATGAACAGGAAGGTTGGCGCTGTAAAAAGACGGCTAAAACACAGTGTGCGGTAAGTCCTTGAAAAGAGGGGGACAGAAGGGGGGAGAAGGAGTGGAGACACTTGTAAGAAGCCAGAGAAACATTTAACGTATTCTTGGTTCTGAAAACTACTGCTTACCTCTTTATTCCGGAATGAGCCAATGAAATTCACTGGTCAGCACCGGCTACAACCTACGGGGAACCTCAGAGAACCTTTGACCTCCTGGCGACCCACCTACGGCTCGAGAATTCTCGCTACTCTCCATGGCGACTTCATTCTAGTTGCCGTTAATTTTTCAACGTTGAAAAATTCACAGCGAGCATAATGAGGCCGCGACTAGTTCCCAGAATGCGGGAACTCCTCACGATCAAGAAGGCGACTGCCCGGCAACCACCCGCAAACATGTGGCGACCATGTGGGTAACTGCATAGTCCCCTGCTGTCGCCTAAAAAGTTGCCATTAGGGTGTCAGAGGTTACGGGTAGAAGGCAGGAGAATAGGAAGGAGGGAGGAATAGGAATAGGAATACTTTATTGCCACATTTGACTCGGCACAGTCACACCACGGCGCTGACAAAGTTACAAAGCACGCCGGCTTCCCCTTTTGAATGGGGTTAAGAGGGAAAGATAGATCAGCCATGATTGAATAATGGAGTAGACATGATGGGCCGAATAGCTGAATTCTGCTCCTTCACGTATGATATCTGTCCCCCCCTCTCTCCATCACACACACACACAAACCCTCTCTACTTCCTGTTTCCCTTCCTCTCCATTTCCCTCAGCCGCCGACTCAGCAAACCCTGTTCCTCAATTACCCCCCCCCCCCCCCCCTTCCCCCCTCTGCTGACCAATTCATCAGGTCATAGGTTCTAGGGGCAGAATTAGGCCATTCGGTCCATCGAGTCTGCTCTGCCATTCAATCATTGCTGATTTATCTTTCCCTCTTAACCCCATTCTCCTGCCTTCTCCCCACAATACCCGACACACATGCTAATCTAGAATCTATTTATGTCTGATTTAAAAATATCCACTGACATGGCCCCCACAGTCTTCTGTGGCAATTAATTCCACAGATACACCATCCTCTGACCAAAGAAATTCCTCCTAATCTCTTACCTAAAGGAACGTCCTTTAATTCTGAGGCTGTGACCTCTCGTTCTAGACTCTTCCATGAGTGGAAACATCCTCTCCACATCTGTTCTATCCAGGCCTTTTACTATTCGGTATGTTTTAATGAGCTCCCATCTCATCCTTCTAAACTCCAGTGAATACAAGCCCAGTGCCGTCAAATGCTCATCGTACTTTAAGGAAATCATTTTTGTAAACCTCCTTGGGACCCTCTCCAACACCAGCACATCCTTCCTCAGATATAGGACCCAGAATCGCTCACTAAACTCCACATGCGACCTGACCAGAGCATTATAGAGCCTCAGCATTGCAGGTGATGCAGAGGTTCACTTGTCTCACCTCCAACCTCATCTACTGTAGGTGTGGATTCCTGTATATCGACGAGACCAAGCGCAGGCTCAGCTATCGTTTCGAGGAACACCCCTGCTCAGTGTGCCTAAACCTACCTGATCTCCCGGTTGCTAAACACTTTAACTGACCTTTCTGTCCTGGTCCTCTTCCACTGTCAGAGTGAGGCACAACTGACCAATATGCCCCATCGACACTAGTCCCAGCTGCCAACATTTGGCCTATATCGTTCTAAATCTGTCCTATCCATGTACCTGTCCAACTGTTCCTTAAATGTTGCGATAGTCCCTGCCTCAACTGCCTCCTCTGGCACCTCGTTCCATACACCCACCACTGTGTGAAAAGTTACCTCATATTCCTATTAAAATTTTCCCCCCTCGCATTAAACATATATCCTCTGGTTCTCGATTCCCCTGCTCTGGGAAGACACTTTACCCGATCTATTCTTCTCATGATTTGTACACCTCTGTAAGATCGCCCCTCATCCTCCTGCGCTCCAATGATTATATATTGTCCAAGCCTGCTCAACCTCTCCCTGTAGCTCAGACCCTCTAGTCCTGGAAAGATCCTCATAAATCTTCACTGCACCCTTTCCAGTTGAAGAACATAATTCCAACAGCAGGGCGACCAAAACTGAACACAACTCTCCATGTGTTCTCACCAACATCTTGTGCAACTGTAACGTGACCTCCCAACTGCTTGACCTGTGATTCTCAACAATATTCAATGATTCAATGGGAAATTAAGTTCCTCACAAAGAACGCAATTGTCAGAACAAAGAGGGAAGGTCAAATGAAAGGACAATCATTTCTTCAAAATGTAGAATTACTTGGAAAGAACGGGTAACAAATTGTACAGATATCCCTCTGAGAGAGCGTGTGTGAGAGAGAGAGAGAGAGACACAGTGTACACACACACAAACATATACCCTGCGAGACGGGATGGGTGGGGCAGTTTTGATGTCTGACTTCCCCTGTTGCTGGGTGAGGTATTCATGCTAAACCTGTCCCACTAGTTTCTCTCCCCACCCCTCCCCCTCTCTCTGCACCCGTTCTCTGACGTTTCTCCTCCCCACCCCCAATCTGTCTGTAGTGAAGTGCAAAGATCCTTATAGGATCTTTGGTGAAGTGGGACAGGATGACCACTGGGGGTCGGGGTCTGTCTGTCGGGGTCTGTGTGTGTGTCTCTCTCTCTCTCTCTCTCTCTCTCTCTGTGTCCCTCTGTCTGTGTGTGTACCTGTGTGTCTGCGGCTTTTTCCATCGCTCTGTCTGTGCGTGAGAATAGGTGCAGTGTGTGTGTGTCTCTCTCTCTCCATGTCTCTGTCTCTTTGTGTCTGTGTGTGTGTTTCTCTCTGTGTGAATGTGCAGTGTGTGGCTATGTGTGTGTATCTGTGTGCATGTGCCTCTCTCTGTCTCTCTCTCTCCCCCGTCTCTCTCCCTGCGTGTCTCTCTGTCTCTCGCCCGTCCTGTCCCCTGTACCTTCGTTACCGCTCCGCTGCTCCAGCCACCGTTCGGCCCGTTTCCGTCCTCCCCTCCTCTCCTCTCCCCTCCAGCCCAGCCCGGCCCTGCGGAAGTGAGCGTCGCCAAATGACCGCCTTCCCCGAATCGCGCAACCGGGGCGGGCCGGAGTAGAGGGAGGGAGGGAGGGAGGGAGGGAGGGGAGATATATAGAGAGGGGGAGGGAGTGAGGAAACGGGAGGAGGGAGAAAGAGAAAAGGGGGGGAAGGAGGTAGGAAGGAAAAACAAGAGGGCAGGGGCTGAGAACGGGAGAGAGGTGAGGGGAGGGTTACAGAGATGGGGATGGGTGTAGGGGTGGAGGAGGCAGCTACTGTAGTGGCGTTTGGGAGAGTGTCAGACAGACAAGCACAAGGAAGTGCAGGGAATGGAGGGATAATGAGACCAGTTTCACTTGGCGTCATGTTCGGCACGGACATTGTGGGCCGAAGGGCCTATTCCTGTGCTATACTGTGACATGTTAACTGGGTTCTCACCCCTACCTAGTTCGGATGCTTTTCCCCTCCTCTCCCCCACCTTCCCCTCCCTCTCCTCTACCTACCTTCTCTCCCTCTCTCTCCCACATTTCTGTCTCCCCCTCTCCCCTTTCTCCTGCCCTCTCCCCTTTCTCTCTCTCCCTCTTCCACCTTCCACCCCTCTCCCCCATTATCTCTCTCCCCCTCCTCTCTCTCGCCCCCAACCCCCCCCCCCCCCTCCACCCACTGGGTGATTTATTCATGAGATGTATTTAATTAGTGACTTTATAAATGTGTGTGTGTGTAATGGAGGGGAGGGTGAGAGGAGAACAGGGAGGGAGGAGATGAGGGGAGAGGAGATGGGAGAGGGGAGGGGAGGAGAGGGAAGGCGAGAGAGAGAGGGGGATGGGTTCACCTTTCTCTCTCCCTCCTCTCCCCACAGATCACACTCCTCACCATCTCTCCGTACATAATCTAATTCTCCGCGCTCCTCCATACACAAATAAAAAGATAAGTTACATACAAATAACGTTTAACAGTCTCTTCTCCCTTCCTCTCTCCCCTCCCCCTCTCTTTCTCTCCCCCTCTCTTCCCCCCCTCTCTGCCACGCTCTCCCCCCTTTCTCTCCACCCTTTCTCTCCCCCCGTCTCTCTCCCCCCGTCTCTCTCCCCCATCCCCTCACTCTACCAGTCGCACTAGATATGAAACAGCCACCACCAGACCCAACGCCATTAAAACCGACATCACAAGAACCACGAAACTCAGGGCCGAAAATTTCACCGCTCTCCCCCTGCATTCCCTCGCCGCTTCCAAGTCTCCCCGAGCACCTCGCTCCTGGGCCTGTATAACCATATAACAATTACAGCACGGAAACAGGCCATCTCGAGCCTTCTAGTCCGTACCGAACACATATTCTCCCCTAGTCCCATATACCTGCGCTCAGACCATAACCCTCCATTCCTTTCCCGTCCATATAACTATCCAATTTATTTTTAAATGATAAAAACGAACCTGCCTCCACCACCTTCACTGGAAGCTCATTCCACACAGCCACCACTCTCTGAGTAAAGAAGTTCCCCCTCATGTTACCCTAAACTTCTGTCCCTAAACTTCTTTCCTTGGCACGAAATTTCGTTCAGACAGTAAGGTCTGAATGACAATAAAGGCATTCAATCAATCAATCAATTCAATTAATTCTCAAGTCATGTCCCTTGTTTGAATCTTCCCTACTCTCAGTGGGAAAAGCTTATCCACGTCAACTGTATCTATCCCTCTCCTCATTTTAAAGACCTCTATCAAGTACCCCTTTAACCTTCTGCGCTCCAAAGAATAAAGCCCTAACTTGTTCAACCTTTCTCTGTAACTTAGTTGCTGAAACCCAGGCAACATTGTAGTAAATCTCCTCTGTACTCTCTCTATTTTGTTGACATCCTTCCTATAATTAGGCGACCAAAATTGTACCCCATACTCCAGAATTGGCCTCACCAATGCTTTGTACAATTTTAACATTACATCCCAACTTCTATACTCAATGCTCTGATTTATAAAGGCCAGCACACCAAAAGCTTTCTTTACCACCCTATCTATATGAGATTCCACTTTCAGGGAACTGTGCACAGTTATTCCCAGATCCCTCTGTTCACCTGCATTCTTCAATTCCCTACCATTTACCATGTACGTCCTATTTTGATTTGTCCTGCCAAGATGTAGCACCTCACACTTATCAGCATTAAACTCCATTTGCCATCTTTCAGCCCACTCTTCCAACTGGCATAAATCTCTCTGTAGACTTTGAAAATCTACTTCATTATCCACAACCCCACCTATCTTAGTATCATCTGCATACTTACTAATCCAATTTACCACACCATCATCCAGATCATTGATGTACATGACAAACAACAGTGGACCCAACACAAATCCCTGTGGCACCCCACTAGTCACTGGCCTCCATCCTGACAAACAACCATCCACCATTACTCTCTGGCATCTCCCATTCAGCCACCGTTGAATCCATCTTGCTACTCCACCATTAATACCCAACAATTTAACATTCTTAACCAACCTTCTGTGAGGAACCTGGTCAAAGGCCTTACTGAAGTCCATATATACAACATCCACTGCTTTACCCTCATCAATTTCCCGAGTAACCTCTTCAAAAAATTCAAGATTAGTCAAACATGACCTTCCAGGCACAAATCCATGTTGACTGTTCCTAATCAGACCCTGTTTATCCAGATGCTTATATATATTATCTCTAAGTATCCTTTCCATTAATTTGCCCACCAATGACGTCAAACTAACAGGTCTATAATTGCAAGGTTTACTCTTAGACCCCTTTTCAAACAATGGAACAACATGCGCAGTACGCCAATCCTCCGGCACTATTCCCGTTTCTAATGACATTTGAAATATTTCTGTCATAGCCCCTGCTATTTCTACACTAACTTCCCTCAATGTCCTAGGGAATATCGTGTCCGGACCTGGAGACTTATGCACTTTTATATTTCTCAAAATTGTCAGTACTTCCTCTTCTTTGAATCTCATAGTTTCCATAGCTACTCTACTTGTTTCCCTTACCTCACATAATTCAATATCCTTCTCCTTGGTGAATACTGAAGAAACGAAATTGTTCAATATAACCATATAACAATTACAGCACGGAAACAGGCCATCTCGGCCCTACAAGTCCGTGCCGAACAACTTTTTTCCCTTAGTCCCACCTGCCTGCACTCATACCATAACCCTCCATTCCCTTCTCATCCATGTGTAACACCTCACATTTATCAGCATTAAACTCCATCTGCCATCTTTCAGCCCATTTTTCCAAATGGCCTAAATCACTCTGTAGACTTTGGAAATCCTCTTCATTATCCACAACATCCCCCTATCTTGGTATCATCTGCATACTTACTAATCCAATTTACCACCCCTTCATCCAGATCATTGATGTACATGACAAACAACAAAGGACCCAACACAGATCCCTGAGGCACCCCACTAGTCACCTGCCTCCAACCCGACAAACAGCCATCCACCATTACCCTCTGGCTTCTCCCATTCAGCCACTGCTGAATCCATCTTGCTATTCCTGCATTTATACCCAACAGATTAACCTTCTTAATCAACCTTCCATGAGGAACCTTGTCAAAGGCCTTACTAAAGTCCATATAGACAACATCCACTGCTTTACCCTCGTCAACTTCCCTAGTAACCTCTTCAAAAAATTCAAGAAGATTAGTCAAACATGACCTTCCAGGCACAAATCCATGTTGACTGTTCCTAATCAGACCCTGTTTATCCAGATGCTTATATATATTATCTCTAAGTATCTTTTCCATTAATTTGCCCACCACTGAAGTCAAACTAACAGGTCTATAATTGCTAGGTTTACTCTTAGAACCCTTTTTTAAACAATGGAACAACATGCGCAGTATGCCAATCCTCGGGGATTATTCCCGTTTCTAATGACATTTGAAATATTTCTGTCATAGCCCCGGCTATTTCTACACTAACTTCCCTCAATGTCCTAGGGAATATCCTGTCAGGACCTGGAGACTTATCCACTTTTATATTTTTCAAAAATGTCAGTACTTCTTTTACTTTGAAACTCATAGTATCCATAACTACTCTACTCGTTTCCCTTACCTCACATAATTCAATATCCTTCTCCTTGGCGAATACCGAAGAAAAGAAATTGTTCAATATCTCTCCCATCTCTTTTGGCTCTGCAGATAGCTGCCCACTCTGTTTCTCCAATGGACCAATTTTATCCCTCGTTATCCTTTTGCTATTAATATAGCTGTAGAAACCCTTTGGATTTACTTTCACCTTACTTGCCAAAGCAACCTCATATTGGATTGGAGCGGCCTGGAATTCCAGCAGCGGGCGCAGTATGGACTTTTCATTGCGGAGCGGGCGAGCCCTTGCCGGGGTCGCCAGAAGGAAGTGCTCCGATCGCTGGCCCATGGAGCGTTTCATCCTGAAGCTGCAATCTGCGGAGCTTCTAGCCGCGGGCGCGGTGTGGACTTACCATCTGGAGCCTAGGTTCCCTCGCCGGGGACAGCTAGAGGAGAGCTCCGACCACCGACCTGCGGCCTACAACATCCAGAAGCCGCGGTCTCCGGTAGGAAAGAGCCGATTAGGGACCTCCAAGTCGCAGAGTGTGTTCGACCGTCTCGACGAGAAGGCCTGTACATCGGGCCGTCCGTAGCAGCGACTGCGGAGGTTTATGGCCCCGACCACGGGTGAACAATGGAGGAGGACTGACTTTACTTTGTGCCTTCCACCACAGTGAAGAATAAAACTGATTGATTCCTAACACCCACGTTTTGTGGAAATTCCCAGATTCGGTGAGTAATTTCAAATAAATCAATCATACTTCCATAAAACTACACTGACCAGTCTCACTATCTCTATCTCTATTTCTTCCCCCCCAGCCTCCCACACACAGTCCCTTTGACCCGTCATTCTCCTGCTGGCCCAACAGCTTCATCAGCGGCCCCACCTCACAATGGGAATGCTTTCTCTCCCCCGGGGTCACTCTCCCCGCCCCCTCCATCTGATACGTCACTCCTTCTCCGACTCAGAGTCCTCTGTGTGTGGGGAGGGGGGGGGGAGGAGGAGGTGAGGGAGGCAAAGGTTAGAGATTAGAGGTCAGGGTGTGAATCTTACTAACAACCACTCACTCTCTCCACCTCTCTGATTAGGGTGTCAGAGGTTACGGGGTGAAGGCAAAATAGTGTTGAGAGGGAGATAGATCAGCCATGATTGAATGGCGGAGTGGACTCGATGGGCCCAATGGCCTAATTCTGCTCCTATCACGTATGATCTCTCTTCCCCCCCCCTCTCTCTCGCCTCCTCTCTCCATCATACACGCACAAACCCTCTCTATTTCTGTTTCTCTTCCTCTCCATTTCCCTCAGCCACCGACCCAGTAAATCATGTTTCTCAATTACCCCTCCCCCCTTCCTCCCTCTGCTGACCAATTCATCAAGTCATAGGTTCTCGGGGCAAAATTAGGCCATTCGGCCCATCTAGTCTACTCCACCATTCAATCATGGCTGATCTATCTTTCCCTCTCAACCCCATTCTCCTGCCTTCTCCCCACAATACCTGACACACATGCTAATCAAGAATCTATTTATGTCTGGCTTAAAAATATCCACTGACTTGGCCTCCACACACAAACACTCTACTTCCTGTTTCTCTTCCTCTCCATTTCCCTCAGCTGCCGACTCTGCAAATCCTGTTCCTCAATTAGCCCCCCCTTCCCTCCTCTGCTGACCAATTCATTACGTCATAATTTCTTGGAGCAGAATTAGGCCATTCGACCCATCGAGTCTACTCCACCATTCAATCATGGCTGATCTATATTTCCCTCTCAACCCCATTCTCCTGCCTTCTCCACATAACCCCTGACATGCGTACTAATCAAGAATCTATCTATGTCTACCTTAAAAATATCCACTAACTTGGTCTCCACAGCCTTCTGTGGCAATTCATTCCACAGATTCACCACCCTCTCACCAAAGAAATTCCTCCTCCTCGTAAATCTTCTGTGCGCCCTTTCCAGCTGAGGAACATCATTCCAACAGCAGGGCGACCAAAACTGAACACAACTCTCCATGTGTTCTCACCAACATCTTGTGCAACTGTAACGTGACCTCCCAACTGCTTGACCTGTGAATCTCAACAATATTCAATATTCAATGGGATATTACAATGAACACAATTGTTGGGACAAACAGGGATGGTTAAATGAAAGGACATTCATTTCCTTCAAAATGCTGAATTACTTGGAAAGAACGGGTTGTGGTGACTTGGGGAAGTGCGAACCCTCGTTATTGGTTGGCGCCATCACATGACCGCGGGTGTGAGTTTGCGGGCTTTTCCCCTCAGTCGACAGCGCTCCTCCCGGTAGCAGGAGCTATATCTTGCCCAGCCCACCCAGCAAAACCTCCACGCCCAGCCCACCCAGCAATACCTCCACGCCCAGCCCACCCAGCAATACCTCCACGCCCAGCCCACCCAGCAATACCTCCACGCCCAGCCCAGCCAGCAAAACCTCCACACCCAGCCCACCCAGCAAAACCTCCACGCCCAGCCCACCCAGCAATACCTCCACGCCCAGCCCACCCAGCAATACCTCCACGCCCAGCCCACCCAGCAATACCTCCACGCCCAGCCCAGCCAGCAAAACCTCCACGCCCAGCCCACCCAGCAAAACCTCCACGCCCAGCCCACCCAGCAATACCTCCACGCCCAGCCCAGCCAGCAAAACCTCCACGCCCAGCCCACCCAGCAATACCTCCACGCCCAGCCCACCCAGCAAAACCTCCATACCCAGCCCACCCAGCAAAACCTCCACGCCCAGCAATACCTCTACGCCCAGCCCAGCCCACCCAGCAAAACCTCCATACCCAGCAATACCTCCACGCCCAGCCCACCCAGCAATACCTCCACGCCCAGCCCACCCAGCAATACCTCCACGCCCAGCCCACCCAGCAATACCTCCACGCCCAGCCCACCCAGCAATACCTCCACGCCCAGCCCACCCAGCAAAACCTCCACGCCCAGCCCAACCAGCAAAACCTCCACGCCCAGCCCAGTCCAGCCAGCAAAACCTCCACGCCCAGCCCACCCAGCAAAACCTCCACGCCCAGCCCACCCAGCAATACCTCCACGCCCAGCCCACCCAGCAATACCTCCACGCCCAGCCCACCCAGCAATACCTCCACGCCCAGCCCACCCAGCAATACCTCCACGCCCAGCCCAGCCAGCAAAACCTCCACGCCCAGCCCAGCCAGCAATACCTCCACGCCCAGCCCAGCAAAACCTCCACGCCCAGCCTAGCAAAACGCGGTAGCCTTGAATCTGCCCGTTTTCTGGGCGGTACAGCGTCAAGTGTGGTCCACCCACATTGTGACCCAAAGTGAGCTCGGCAACATCATCACGGATACCACCCGCTACTTTTACGTGGCTGGGTCACTCAGTCAGGAGACTGCCACCATATGTTGCTGCCTTACCTGCAAAATCCGCCCACGTTCGGCAAATATGAGGGTCTCAAGGCGCTGCTGCTCCGCACTTTCGGACTCAGTCGCCGCGATCGCGTGGCCCGCCTTTTGCACATGGACGGCCTCGTAAGCCGTCCGTGCTAATGAGCGAGATGCTCGCACTGATGGATGGCCACCAGCCCTGCCTACTGTTCGAGCAGGCCTTCCTTGAGCAGATGCTCGCTGAACGGGCCGACGAACTGTGGCTCGCCAAGCAGCAAGACGGTGGATCCAACCGGGTGTCTGCGTCCCAGCACCAGCAGCCTCGCAGAGACGTCCAGCCCTCCGCTGCCATCGCTGAGCTGCAGCCGCCTGCTGTAGATCGCAGTAAGCGCCAGTGGTGCTACTACTACCAACGCTGGAGTGCAGAGGCCCGCCGATGCCACGTCTCCTGCTAGTTTTCGGGGAATGCCTCGGCCGATCACCAGTAGAGGCTATCGCGGTCGGCCAGAACCTTCGCCTCTATGTCCGGGATCGCCATTCCGGACTTCGCTTCCTGGTGGACACCGGGGATGTGCTGAACTGGACTCGATACTCGGGCGGTAAGTGTGGCTCTGCCCTGACCACCGTCAACGGCAGCCTCATCCGCACTTACGGCACTCGGACACTTTCCCTCGTCCTCCACTCCCGTCCTTACTCGTGGGCTTTCACTATCGTGGACGTTTTTCTGAGGGACTTTTCTTTAATGGTGGACATGTGGGGCCTGCGCCTCGTGCCCTGCATGTCCCTCGGTCCTATCCAGCCCGCACCTGGGATCTGGGATGGATGGAGGCGGGGCATATGCCTCCATTCTAGACATAGAAACATAGAAAATAGGTGCAGGAGTAGGCCATTCGGCCCTTCGAACCTGCACCGCCATTCAATATGATCGTGGCTGATCATCCAACTCAGTATCCCATCCCTGCCTTCTCTCCATACCCCCTGATCCCTTTAGCCACAAGGGCCACATCTAACTCCCTCTTAAATATAGCCAATGAACTGGCCTCAACTACCTTCTGTGGCAGAGAATTCCACAGATTCACCACTCTCTGTGTAAAAAATGATTTTCTCATCTCGGTCCTAAAATACTTCCCTGTTATCCTTAAACTGTGACCCCCTAGTTCTGGACTTCCCCAACATCGTGAATAATCTTCCTGCATCTAGCCGTCCAACTCCTTAAGAATTTTGTAAGTTTCTATAAGATCCCTCATCAATCTTCTGAATTCTAGCGAGTACAAGCCGAGTCTATCCAGTCTTTCTTCATATGAAAGTCCTGACATCCCAGGAATCAGTCTGGTGAACCTTCTCTGTACTCCCTCTATGGCAAGGATGTCCTTCCTCAGAGGCCCAGGAGCCATTGGTGAGGGAGGAGCGACCTCCGTGCGGTGAGTGTAAAACCCATCGCGGGGCTTGTTCCAACAGAGGCCCAGGAGCCGGTACAGGAGGAGGAACCAAAATCTGCAACGTTCCATTCGCAGATCACACTTCAAATTAAGTGGGCTGGTGGAAGCCGCTGATTGGTCGAACGGACTAGAGGAAGCAGCTGATTGGCTTGTATCCCGGGTAAGGCTTTATTGTATTCGGTTAAGGGGGGAGAATGAGGCCCAGGGCAGTTTACTGTTCTGGATGTCAGATGTGGGAGGGCATGGAGTCTGAGTGTCCTCCAGACGTCCACATCTGCGCCAGGTGCGTCGAGATGGGGCTCCTAAGGGACCGTGTTAGGAACCTGGAGCAGCAACTCGATGACCTCTGTCTGCTCAGGGAGAGCGAGGAGGTCATAGAAAGGAGTTACAGGGAGGTGGTCACTCCAAGACCACGGGAGACAGGAAACTGGGTCACAGTTAGGAAGGGCAACGGGCAGAGGCAGGGACTGGTGAGTACCCCGGTGGCTGTACACCTTGAAAATAAGTACTCATGTTTGAGTAAGGGTGGGGGAGACAGCCTACCTGGGGGCAGCGACAGCGGCCGGGCCTCTGGCACAAAGACCGGTCCTGTTGCTCAGAAGGGTAAGGAAAAGAAGAGGAGGGCAATTGCAATAGGGGACTCTATAGTCAGGGTGTCGGATAGGTGATTCTGTGGACGCAGACAGGAGACCCGGATGGTAGTTTGCCTCCCTGGTGCCAGGGTCAGGGATGTGTCTGAATGTGTCCAAGAAATCCTGAAATGGGAGGGAGAGGAGCCTGAGGTTGTGGTACATATAGGTACCAACGACATAGGTAAAAAAAGAGAAGAGGTCCTGAAAGAAGAATTTAGGGAGTTAGGTAGAGAGTTAAGGAGAAGGACTGCAAAGGTAACAATCTCAGGATTACTGCCTGTGCCACGCGACAGTGAGAGTAGGAATGGAGCGAGGTGGAGAATAAATGCGTGGATGAAGGACTGGTGCAGTGGGTATGGATCCAAGTTTCTGGATCATTGGGACCTCTTTAGGGGAAGGTGCGACCTGTACAGAAAGGACGGGTTGCACTTGAACTCGAGGGGGACCAATATCCTGGCGGGGAGATTTGCAAAGGCTACTGGGGAGACTTTAAACTAGTATGGTTGGGGGGAGGGACTCAAATTGGGAAAACTAGCAGTCAGTGTGTGAGGCAGGAGGCAGAGAATGGTAGCACTCTGACCCAAAATGTAGGGGAGAGAGAAGAAAAAGTCAATAAACAGAGAATAAGAGAGGGTGGGTTTCTTAAATGTGTATATTTTAATGCTAGGAGCATTGTAAGAAAAGTGGATGAACTTAGAGCCTGGATTGACACCTGGAAGTATGATGTTGTGGCGATCAGTGAAACATGGTTGCAGGAGGGCTGTGATTGGAAACTAAATATTCCAGGATTTCGTTGCTTCACGTGTGATAGAATTGGAGGGGCAAGAGGTGGAGGTGTTGCATTGCTTATCAGGGCAGATATTACTGCAGTGCTTTGGCAGGATAGATTAGAGGGCTCGTCTAGGGAGGCTATTTGGGTGGAACTGAGAAATGGGAAAGGGGTAGCAACACCTATAGGGGTGTATTTTACTTCGGAGTCACGTGAGTGACTACGTGAAGAAGGGCCGTCCGTCTGCGTGCGTGTCATTACGTCTGAACGCAATGCGCGACAGACTGGCAGAGGCGCTGCGTCCTCCCAGGCCGTCAGGATGGGCAGGTAAGGAAAGTTGAATCACTTACCTGCGTTCTTTTGGGCTTGATACTTTTTGTAGTTTCAGGACCCAGATGTCGAGGATACGGCCCGCGGGGAAGTCGGCTGCCGAAGACCGCAGCATTTCCCAGTAGCGGGCGACGGTGTTTCCCGACATTTAGCGCCGGCAGCTGAACCGGCAGGAGACTTGTTGCAGGAGGAGAGCTCCATTGGTGGTCCTGCAGTACGGGAAAATCCACCCGCAAGTCAAACAACCCGTTGACTAAGAAGAGTCCGGGGAGGGAAAGGGATACCCTCCCTCAACGGAGAGCATCTGAGGACGACTCTCCCACATAGGAGCAACTTTTGGAGAAGTTGCTCCAACAATGACCTGCTCTAAGGAGAGAGCTGTGTCAGCCCAGGCCTACAGCAGCAGGCAGTACCGGGAGCCCCGCACAATGGGGCAACCCAATGTCTTCCCCATTGGAGGGAGAAGTACATATGGAAGAAACCACTCTGAATCAGAGTACAAAAGCGGGGAGGGGGGGGGGGGAACCTTCCCAGGGACAAGCAGAAGAAAGGAAGTAAGTAAGTAACTTTTACTTTTATAGCACTGTTTAAGTTAAACTTGCACCTAAAAGCTTTACATAAAATAAATAATAAGCACAAAAGAAAAGAAATACTTCTGCAATAATCCAGGTTCCACTGGATGCTTCCCTGGATAGAGATCTAGAAAATGTCTCCTACACTGAGGAGAGGAGCATTCACGGTCAGTTTCAGTCTGACCCAAAGCAAGAATCTCATTTAGGCCCGCTGGAGGGGCCATGTCAGCGCAGGTATCCTCAGGGGCCTGCGGCAGCACCTGTTTTCAGGGCTACCTACAAATCTCACTCTCAATGGAGGGGAGTGTGAGTGATCAGTAGGTAACTGATCTCGAATTACAATACTATACAATACCATTCATTTGTCATTTGAACCTCACATAACGTTCAAACGAAATTTGGTTTCGAGATCAGTAGGTAAATTTAAGTATTATATGTTTTATTGTACTAGTTATACACTGGTATGTAGTGATAGGCTATAATCTTGTTTGGACCTCTTGGGAGACGAGCTTGCCCCCCCCCCCCCCCCCCCCCCCACAGCTCCGACACCTAAAAAATTAGCACTGTAACACTGGCTATAGGGAGAGGTTGAGTAGGCTGGGACTCTATTCCATGGAGTGCAGGAGGAAGAGGGGGTGTATAAAATCATGAGAGGAATAGATTGGGACGGTGTAGGGGAGGGGTGGAGAGAGCTGGGATGAGGGGAAATGAGCCACGCCTGCGCAGATGGGGGGCTATGCGTGAGTGGTGGAATATACTATTACGGTCAATACCCCCTAATCCAGGCAACATCCATGTAAATCTCCTCTGCAAGCTTCCTGTAATGAGGCAACCAGAATTGCAGGTAATAGTCTAACTGCAGCCGAACCAAAATCCTCTAAAGCTGCAAGTGGACATCCTGACTTAGGAGCAGTGCTCCGACCTATGAAGTCAAGCATACCATACACCTTCTTTACCACCCTATCTACTTGTGTTGCCACTTTTCCCACTATGCCAAAAACACTTTCTTGCATATTTCCTTTAAATTTTGCTCCTCATCTTAAAGCTGTGCCCTCTGGTCTTTGAGATTTCTGCTCTGATATAAAGGGTACTGACTGTCCATTGTATCCATGCCTCATAATTTTATACACTTCTATCACGTCTTCCCTCAGCCTCCAATGCTCCAGAGAAAACAGACCATGATTGTTAGCCCCCTTCATATAACCAACACCCTCAAATCCAGGCAACATCCTTGCAAACCTCTCCTGCGCCCTTTCCAAAGCCTCCACATTTTTTCAGGCAAAACTGTACACAATACTCCAAGTGTAACCTAAGTAACATTTGTAAAGATGGAACACGGCTTCCTGACTCTCATAGTGAAAGTGCATGAAGGTGGATGTTCCCAAGTCCAGACCACATGCATCCTTGGACTTTGTGGGAAGCTAAGGAAGACATTGCAGAGGCCCTTGGAGAGATAAGGGCACCATCTTCAGCCACAGGTGAACTTCCCAAAGACTGGAAGGCTGAGCACAATCTGAGGAAGTATGAGGCTGCACTTTGGGAGGTCGGATGAAAGCAGAAAATATACAACTAATAGTAAGGACCTCAACAGCATTGATTCACAAAGAGACCTTGGGATCCAGGACCAAAATTCCCTGAAAGTGGGACTCCTGTAGATAGCAGTAGAGGTCTGCTTGCCTTCATTGGCCAGGGACCTGAGTATAAGAGACAGAATGTCATGGTGCAGATAGTTCGGCTGAATTTGGAGCAATTGTATTCTCCAACGAGGTAAATTGTACAAAACACACACACAATCCCCCCGCCCCACGCCGCCCCACCTTTCATCCCCCCTCCCATACCTGAGCCCCGACTGGCCTTGCACCTATCCCTCCCCTCTCCTACATTCCTTTCTCCAGCTTCATAATTTACATAGGGGCAGCACAGTGGCGCAGCAGTAGAGTTTCTGCCTCATACCAGCCAAGACCCACGTTCGATTCTGACTAAGATTGCTGTCTGTACAGAGTTTATACGTCCACACCCTGTGACCATGTTGGTTTTCTCCGGGTGCTCCGTTTTCCTCCCACATTCTTAAGATGTGCAGGTTTGTAATAAAGGAATAGAGGAATAGGTGGCGTTTCGGGTCGAGATCCTTCTTCAGACTGAGAGCGGAAAGGGAAATGAGAGATATAGATGCTAATGTAGAGAGAAACAGAATGAATGAAAGATATGTAAAACAGTAACAATGATAAATGAAACAGGCTATTGTTAGCTGGGTGCAAGGTGAGAATGAGTGCAGATAAAGAGACCCAACAACATGACTTTGAAGCTGGTACAACTTGGGTGGGGGAAGGATGGAGTGTTGGTATGCAAGGGTTACTTGAAGTTAGGGAAATCAATATTCATAACACTGAGTTATAAGCAGTCCAAGCAAAATATGAGATGCTGCTACTCCAATTTGCCACTCTGACTATGGAGGAGGCCTACGACAGAAAGGTCAGTGTGGGAATGGGAATGGGAAGGGGAAATAAGTGTTTGGAAACCGGAAGATCAGGTAAGTTCAGGCGGACCAAATGAAGGTGTTCAGCGCAATAATGTGCTATAATGTGCTAAACAGTGCTATATTTAAGAGGGAGTTAGATGTGGCCCTTGTGGCTAAAGGGATCAGGGGGTATGGAGAGAAGGCAGGTACAGGATACTGAGTTGGATGATCAGCCATGATCATATTGAATGGCGGTGCAGGTTCGAAGGGCCGAATGGCCTACTCCAGCACCTATTTTCTATGTTTCTATGACCTGGGATTCATTAGTAACACATCTTCTGGGATGGATTCCATAAGGCCCAGGGGGATTTATCCATCTTAATGCTCAGCAAGAGACCAATATCATCTGTAGGTACACAAAAAAGCTGGAGAAATTCAGCGGGTGCAGCAGAATCTATGGAGCGAAGGAAAAAGGCAACGTTTCTTGCCGAAACCCTTCTTCAGACTGATCGGTGGGGGGGGGGGGGGGGGGGAGAAGAAAGGGAAAAGGAGGAGGAGCCCAAAGGCTGGGGATGGGAGGAGACAGCAGGAGGGCAGAGGAAGGGGAGGAGATAGCAAGGAATAACAAAATTGGGAGAATTGAATGTTCATGCCACCAGGATGCAGACTCCCCAAACAGAATATGAGGTGCTGTTCCTCCAATTTCCGGTGTTGCTCGCTCTGGCCATGGAGGAGACCCAGGACAGAGAGGTCGGATACGGAGTGGTAGGGGGAGTTGAAGTGCTGAGCCACCGGGAGGTCAGGTAGGTTCTTGCGGACCAAGCGGAGGTGTTCGGCGAAACGATCGCCCAACCTCCGCTTGGTCTCACCGATATAGATCTGCTGACATCTAGAGCAGCGGATGCAATAGATGAGGTTGGCGGAGATGCAGGTAAACCTCTGTCACACCTGGAACGACTGCTTGGGTCCTTGAATGGAGTCGAGGGGGGAGGTAAAGGGACAAGTGTTGCATTTCCTGCGGTTGCAACGGAAAGTGCCCGGGGAGGGGGTGGTACGGGAAGGAAGGGAAGAATTGACAAGGGAGTTATGGAGGGAGCGGTCTTTGCGGAAGGCAGATATGGGGGGAGATGGGAAGATGTGGCGAGTGGTGGGGTCGCGTTGGAGGTGGCGAAACTGACGGAGGGTTACTTGTATGTGATGGCTGGTGGGGTGAAAGGTGAGGACTAGGGGGACTCTGCCCTTGTTACGAGTGGGGTGATAGGGAGAGAGAGCAGTGTTGCGGGGTATGGATGAGACCCTGGTGGAGGAGGGGAACCCCCGTTCCCTGAAGAATGAGGACATTTCAGATGTCCTGGTGTGGAATGCTTCATCCTGGGAGCAGATGCAGCGTAGACGGAGGAATTGGGAGTAGGGGATGGAGTCCTTACAGGAAGCAGGGTGGGAAGAAGTGTAGTCCAGATAGCCATGGGAGTCAGTAGGTTTATAGTGGATGTTGGTCAGAAGTCTATCACCTGCAATGGAGATAGTGAGGTCAAGGAATGGTAGGGTAGTGTCGGAAATGGTCCAGGTGTATTGGAGTGCCGGATGGAAGTTAGTGGTGAAGTGGATGAAGTCAGTCATTTGTGTGCGGGTGCAGGAGGTGGCACCAAAGCAGTCGTCGATGTATTGGAGGTAGAGGTCGGGGATAGGGTCCTGGTATGTATTGAACAAGGATTGCTCGACGTAACCGACAAATAGGCAGGCATAGCTGGGGCCCATGCGTGTGCCCATAGCTACGCCTTGTATTTGGAGGAAATGGGAGGAGTCAAACGTGAAGTTATTGAGGGTAAGGACGAACTCCACTAGGCGGAGGAGGGTGTCAGTGTCCGGGTATAGGTTGCTCCTCTGGTCGAGGAAGAACCGGAGGGCTGTGAGACCATCCTGGTGGGGGATGGAGGTGTAGAGTGACTGGACGTCCATGGTGAAGATGAGGGGGTGAGGGCCTAGAGAATGGAATGCGCGGAGACGACGGAGAGTGTCTGAGGAGTCTTGAACATAGGTAGGGAGGGATTTAACCAAGGGGGATAGGATGTAGTCAAGGTATTTGGAAATGAGTTCGGTGGGACACGAACAGGCAGAGACAATGGGTCTACCGGGACAGTCAGGTTTGTGGATTTTGGGGAGAAGGTAAAATCGGGCTGTGCGGGGCTGGGGAACGATGAGTTGGAGGCTCGGTCGGGTAGGGCGTGGGAGTTGATGAAGTCGGTGATGGTGCTGGAGATGGTGGCCTGGTGCTCGTCGGTGTGGTCATGGTCCAGGGGTAAGTAGGGGGAGGTGTCCGAGAGTTGGCGCGTGGCCTCAGCTTTATAGAGATCGGTGCGCCAGACTACCATGGCATCTCCCTTGTCGGTGGGTTTGATAACCCAATCTGGGTTGTTGCGGAGTGAGTCGATGGCAGTGCGTTCAGGGGGGGAGAAATTGGAGTGAGACAGGGGAGTGGAGAAGTTGAGGCGGTTGATGTCACGACGCAGTTTTGGATGAAGAGTTCTAAAGCCGGAAATTGGCCACGAGGGGGGGTCCACGAGGAGGAGGTTCGTTGGAGACGGGAAAAGGGGTCATCAATGGGGGGCGAGGACTCCTTCCCATGGAAGTGCGCTGTGAGGCGGAGGTGACGGTAGAAGAGCTCCAAGTCGTGGTGGGAGCGGAATTCATTGAGATGGGGACGGAGGTGGACAATGGTAAGACCTCTGTTGAGGACAGACCGTTGGGTGTCGGAGAGGGGGAGGTCGGGTGGGATGGTGAACACCCGGCAGGGATGGGGGTTGGGGTCGGAGGAAGGCAGGTGGGTGGACTGGGGACGAGGCGATGTGTGGTGGGGGGGTGGTGGGTGGTGGGGTGAGAAGGCTGTGGTGTGGGTGGGGAAGAGCAGGGGTCACATAGTTAGGGGGATGGGGAAGACTCAGTGGAACTGCCACTGAGGTAGACCAGGCTGGGCAGACTTGCACTAGGACCCAGTGGAGTCAAACCCAGGTGAGTGGGAGTAAGCAGCGTGGAGGCTTCTGGCCCAGTGGAGAGTCCAAGCTCCAGGTAAGGCAATGGCTGTGGGTTGTTGGAGGGAGGTGGAGTGGCGAGGGTCGGTGGACACGATGGTGGGAGTCCAGTAGCGAGGGTCGGCGGACACGATGGTGGGAGTCCAGTAGCGAGGGTCGGTGGACACGATGGTGGGAGTCCAGTAGCGAGGGTCGGTGGACACGATGGTGGGAGGTCCCAGTGGCGAGGGTCGGTGGACACGATGGTGGGAGTCCAGTAGCGAGGGGTCGGTGGACACGATGGTGGGTCCAGTAGCGAGTGTCGATGGACACGATGGTGGGAGGTCCAGTAGCGAGGGTCGGTGGACACGATGGTGGGAGTCCAGTGGCGAGGGTCGGTGGACACGATGGTGGGAGTCCAGTAGCGAGTGTCGATGGACACGATGGTGGGAGTCCAGTAGCGAGGGTCGGTGGACACGATGGTGGGAGTCCAGTGGCGAGGGTCGGTGGACACGATGGTGGGAGTCCAGTGGCGAGGGTCGGTGGACACGATGGTGGGAGTCCAGTGGCGAGGGTCGGCGGACACGATGGTGGGAGTCCAGTAGCGAGGGTCGGTGGACACGATGGTGGGAGTCCAGTAGCGAGGGTCGGTGGACACGATGGTGGGAGTCCAGTGGCGAGGGTCGGTGGACACGATGGTGGGAGTCCAGTAGCGAGGGTCGGTGGACACGATGGTGGGAGTCCAGTAGCGAGTGTCGATGGACACGATGGTGGGAGTCCAGTAGCGAGGGTCGGTGGACACGATGGTGGGAGTCCAGTAGCGAGGGTCGGTGGACACGATGGTGGGAGTCCAGTAGCGAGGGTCGGTGGACACGATGGTGGGAGTCCAGTAGCGAGGGTCGGTGGACACGATGGTGGGAGTCCAGTGGCGAGGGTCGGCGGACACGATGGTGGGAGTCCAATATCATCTCCTTTGTGATCACAAACTTCCAACAGCATGTTAATCTTCACCACACAAATCTCACTGTCCTCCGTGTCCTTTTCCTTGCCAAATACAGATACAAAGTACTCATTTAGTACAGTCCATTAGTACATCACCTGACTCCAAGTATAAATTCACTCCTTTATCTTTGAACGGCCCTACCTTCTCTTTGGTTACCCTATTGTTTTAGTGTATGTCTTTAATTTCTCAGAAAAATACTTGTGATACCAACATGTATTTGTAATGAAGATTCCTTCCATAGTCATCAATAACAAGATAGAATTATATGTTCGCATTCTGCTCACAGACACTTATTCTCACCTCTTGAATGTGTTGGATTGTTGGGCAAATCTGTTCCATCTCAAAGGAGTTACCAAGACGTTGATATAGAGGTTGCTCAAATGTATACACCGCATTTCCTAAAATCTAAGGTAATAATAAGATGGCATTAACTAGGCATTTTCCATTAGTATGATATCTCAAAGCTAAACTCTCTTCCCCAACCTCAGACCCCATGCCTCCTCTGAACATCACAGAAAAAGGTAAAGAAGGATTTCTTACAAGAGAGTGGGGCAACAGGTGACAGATTAAAGTGACAACAATCGTTAATATAACATGAAAGCCAGATTAAAACTACACTGGAGATACTTAGATTGCTTGGATCTCTTTTATTAGCAGAAAGACACAGCTAGTGGTAACAGGAGAAATAATCACATTAAATAAAGATCCAACCTTTGCAGAGCCATACAGCTTGCCAAGGGAAATGTGAGGCTGGAGTCTCCTGAGGCTTCATGCTATCTGCCTCTTTAATTCTCAGCCCACTCCCACTACATCCTTTCTCTTCAGCCTCCCGCATTGTTTAAGAAAGAACTGCAGATGCTACTTTAAATCGAAGATAGACACAAAATGATAGAGTAACTCCGCGGGACAGGCAGCATCACTGGAGAGAAGGAAACATCTCCCATTCCTTCTCTCCAGAGATTCTGCCTGTCCCGCTGAGTTACTCCATCATTTTGTGTCTATCCCTCATTGTTTAATTTAGTTTAGCGACACCAAAGTAATTGTTACTTTTACAACTTTTGACTCTTCAGTGAAAAAATTTTTTACCCTCTGTTCTTTCCAACTATCCCCAACCTATCACCACTATCAATCATCAGTCTCTGCAATTTGTATAAGAGGCCCATCGGCCCACCAAGTCTGCGCCAACCAGCAATCACCCCACACACTAACCCTATCCAAGACACACTAGGGACAATTTACAATAAGTGAGTTTGGTATTCCGACTGCGCATGCCCAGGTCATAGGTCACAAGCAAAAAACAGTCTCGGCAATGATGGTGCTGGATTGTGTGCAGGTTTGCGTTCCGTCCGGGGTCGGCCCCGGCTCTCCATCTCGGCGAGTGCTGTTGAGTCACTGCTGGGCCGTCCCCGTCCCATCCCTGTCCGGGGTGACCCTGGGCTGTTGGGGCAGCCCCAGGCTTGCAGCCGCTGGCTCCAGCTCGGCTCTGCCTGTCCCGCCGGGTTGGCGGGCAGCCCTCCACATCCACTCCCCATTCCATCAGTCAGACAGCGAGACCCTGCTGAAGATGGGCAGCCTCCGGCCCTGCTCGAAGACGGGTGACTCAGAGCCGCTGCTGCTGGAGTCGTCCTGGTCGGAGAGAGTCTGCGGACGGACTCCTGCCGGCCATGGCGCCCGCTGGAGCTGCTGGTGCTGTTGGGGGTGCTGGAGGCAGCAGCAACCTCCTCACCCTCCCTTGCCCAGCCCCAAGCCCAGAGTCCGGGCCAGCTCCAACTCCAGGTCGGGGCTGAAGGCCGCCCACAGCGCGGCCCAGTCAACAGCCGGAGGCTGAATCCATGCTGGCGCAGGCGAGGCCAGGGCCCTCGCTCCTCCTCGGGGTTGTAGATGAAGTGGCAGCGGGTACCGTAGGGGCAGAAGCCGGTGGTGTGGAAGGTGCAGCACGGCTCCGTCTTGCACTTGGGGTGGCGGCTGAGGGAGCGCAGCTTGGCCAGGCCGTGATGAACTTGTCACCGTAGCGGCCCATCAGGGAACGGGTTCTTCCGGAGTTGGAGCGGGGTTGGGCTGGAGTTGGCGCTTCTTCACCACGCTGGATGTGGGCCTGAGGCCGCTGGTGTCGTTGGTCCGGGCTGTCGGTAGGCTGGGCGGTGAGCTGGGGTTGGTTAGCTGTGAGGCTGGGGACCGGGGTCCCATCGTTCCGGCTACATTCTGTGGCAGACAATTTCAGAGATTCACCACTCTGTGTAAAAAATGTTTTTCTCATCTCAGTCCTAAAAGATTTCCCCTTTATCCTTAAACTGTGACCCCTTGTTCTGGACGTCCCCAACATTGGGAACAATCTTCCTGCATCTAGCCTGTCCAATCCCTTACGAATTTTGTAAGTTTCTATTAGATCCCCCCTCAATCTTCTAAATTCTAGCGAGTACAAGCCGATTCTATCCAGTCTTTCTTCATATGAAAGTCCTGACATCCCAGGAATCAGTCTGGTGAACATTCTCTGTACTCCCTCTATGGCAAGAATGTCCTTCCTCAGATTAGGAGCCCAAAACTGTACACAATACTCCAGGTGCGGTCTCACCAAGACCCTGTACAACTGCAGTAGAACCTCCCTGCTCCTATACTCAAATCCTTTTGCTATGAATGCTAACTTACCATTCGCTTTCTTCACTGACTGCTGCACCTGCATACCTACTTTTAATGACTGGTGTAACATGACACCCAGGTCTCGTTGCATCTCCCCTTTTCCTAATCGGCCACCATTCAGATAACAGTCTACTTTCCTGTTTTTTCAGTAACTTGTTCATTGATTCCAGACATTTTCGCCTCAATCATGGCAGAACTGGAAAATCCAAATGGATTATCACTTTATTGGGAATATTGTGTGCAGTTCTGGATGCCCCAAGGCCTTGGTGAGGATGCAGAAGAGGTTTGCCAGAATGCTGCCAGGATTAGAAGGCATTAGCCGTAAGGAGAGGTTGGAAAACTTGAATTGTTTTCTCTGGAGCGTCGGAGGTGAAGGGAAACCTGATAGAAGTTCATAAAATTATGAGACGCATAGAGAGGGTACACTGGGTGGAAATGTCAAAGACTGGAGGGCATAACATTAAGGTGAGAGGGGCAATATTTAAAGAAGATATGCTGGGTAATTGTTTTTCTAATGATTGGTAGGTCGATGGAATGTGCTGTCAAGTGAGCTGGTGGAAGCAAATAGACTGAAGTGCTTCCCATGTTCAAATACAAAATGGAAGAACAGCTCAGTTTAGTTTAGTTTAAAGATACAGCACGGAAACAGGCCATTTAGCCCGTCGAGGCCGCATCGACCAACAATCCCCACACACCAACACTATCCTACACACACTAGGGGCAATTATGCTGTGGCTCAGCAGTGAGATGGGAGCACTGTTTTTTAAGCATGAAATGGATCAGTACATATGTGGTGACAGCAGTGGCTAAAATACCAATAGCATATTTCAAAATGGTCTTAATGAGCCCTCCAGCCCAGTTTCCTAGATCAGGGAGACAGCCATACCAAAGGGCTTTATTTCTGAGATCTGAAGCAAGGTGTGGGTATGGTCTTGAATAATCCTTACATCAGTTTCAATTTGCTTATCTTGGTTAGAGAGGAAGCAGCAGGATTTGTTCAGGATTGCACGAATACCCACCTGGGCCACGAGGAGAAAATCTAGAGTAATTTGATTTTGAATAACCATCTTGGACAGAGACTGGACTTCGGAGTGAAGGGCCAAAATCGCATCTACCGTCCTGTTCCCTATTTGTTCCATGGAGGCTGATGTTGATAATTGCTTTCTCCGGCTGATTTATTCCCAGGCCAGGCATCAGGGTGCGGGGGAATCGATAAAACCCTGTATTGCAGACAACAAATGGGTTTTCAGCTTATCTCCTGTCTCTAACCTTCCCTGGGGATGGATGAACGAACATCATTTAGTTAGTGCAATACAATGATTCAACATATTCTCATCCATGCTATGAATGTTCATTGTCTTTGTTGACAGTGGAGCACTTACTGGTAATTTCATAGTCCTCCCCATTACCAGCTCGTATGGAGTTTATGCTGTATTCTGATTAGGGCTGAATCTCATTATCATTAGAGCTATTGGCAAGGCTTCAGGCCTCCTTAACCCTGTCTCATGACATGATTTAGCCAATTTATTCTTATCTCATTTTATCTTTCAATAACCCCTGATGATTTTGGGTGATATGGGCAGGATAAATGTTGTTTGCACTGCAGTCCCTTCAATAGTTCCTTTACAACTAAACTAGTAACATGGGGTCCATGACACAAACAATCTCCCAGATGTACTGGAGGACAGAGGATCAAAGGGGGTAGAGGAACTGAAAGAAATTTTCATTAGGCGAGAAATAGTATTGGGTAGGCTAATGGGACTGAAGGATGATAAATCCCCTGGGCCTGATGGTCTGCATCCCAGTGTCTTCAGGAAGGTGGCTCTAGAAATAGTGGACGCACTGGTGATCATTTTCCAATGTTTGATAGATTC
The DNA here is from genome assembly GCF_010909765.2 of Amblyraja radiata. Classification (NCBI taxonomy): domain Eukaryota; kingdom Metazoa; phylum Chordata; class Chondrichthyes; order Rajiformes; family Rajidae; genus Amblyraja; species Amblyraja radiata. Next base: position 251,358 of record NW_022630506.1, read on the forward strand.
AGGATCAGTTCCTGTGGATTGGAGGATAGCTAATGTTATCCCACTTTTCAAGAAAGGAGCGAGAGAGAAAACGGGGAATTACAGACCAGCTAGTCTGACTTCGGTGGTGGGAAAGGTGCTGGAGTCAATCATTAAAGAGGTAATAATGGGGCATTTGAATAGCAGTAAAATGATTAGTCCAAGTCAGCATGGATTTATGAAAGGACAATCATGCTTGACTAATCTTCTGGAATTGTTTGAAGATGTGACGAGCAAAATGGATGAAGGGGAGCCAGTGGATGTAGTATATCTAGACTTTCAGAAAGCATTTGATAAGGTCCCGCATGGGAGACTGGTGACTAAAATTAGAGTCAAGAGTCAAGAGAGTTTATTGTCATGTGTCCCTGACAGGACAATGAAATTCTTGCTTTGCTTCAGCACAACAGAACATAGTAGGCATTGATTACAACACAGATACGTCTGTCCATATACCATTATATACATAGATGCACACATGAATAAATAAACTGATAAAGTGTAAATAACAGATAATGGGCTATTAATGTTCAGAGTTTTGTCTGAGCCAAGTTTAATAGCCTAATGGCTGTGGGGAAGTAGCTATTCCTGAACCTGGTCATTGCAGTCTTCAGGCTCCTGTACCTTCTACCTGAAGGCAGCAGGGAGATGAGTGTGTGGCCAGGATGGTGTGGGTCCTTTATGATATTGCCAGCCTTTTTGAGGCAGCGACTGCGATAGATCCCCTCGATGGAAGAGCCGATGATGGACTGGGCAGTGTTTACTACTTTTTGTAGTCGTTTTCTCTCCAGGGCGCTCAAGTTGCCGAACCAAGCCATGATGCAACCAGTCAGCATGCTCTCTACTGTGCACTTGTAGAAGTTAGAGAGAGACCTCCTTGACAAACCAACTCTCCGTAATCTTCTCAGGACGTAGAGGCGCTGATGTGCTTTCTTAATAATTGCATCAGTGTTCTCAGACCAGGAAAGATCTTCAGAGATGTGCACGCCCAGGAATTTGAAGCTCTTGACTCTTTCAACCATTGATAGCACATGGTATTGGGGGTAGGGTGTTGACATAGCTAGAAAATTGGTTGGCAGACAGGAAGCAAAGAGTAGCAGTGAACGGGTCCTTTTCAGAATGGCAGGCAGTGGCAGTGGTGAGGCCAATTCTGGAGTATGGTGTACAATTTTGGTCGCCCAATTATAGGAAGGATGTCAACAAAATAGAGAGAGTACAGAGGAGATTTACTAGAATGTTGCCTGGGTTTCAGCAACTAAGTTACAGAGAAAGGTTGAATAAGTTAGGTCTTTATTCTTTGGAGCGCAAAAGGTTAAGGGAGGACTTGATAGTGGTCTTTAAAATGATGAGAGGGATAGACAGAGTTGACGTGGATAAGCTTTTCCCACTGAGAGTAGGGAAGATTCAAACAAGAGGACTTCAGAATGAAGGGTCAGAAGTTTAGAGGTAACATGAGGGGGAACTTCTTTACTCAGAGAGTGGTAGCTGTGTGGAATGAGCTTCCAGTGGAAGTGGTGGAGGCAGGTTCGATTTTATCATTTAAAAATAACTTGGATAGGTATATGGATGGGAAAGGAATTGAGGGTTATGGTCTGAGTGCAGGTTGATGGGACTAGGGGGAAATAAGTGTTCGGCACGGACTTGTAGGGCCGAGATGGCCTGTTTCCGTGCTGTAATTGTTATATGGTTATATGTAGTAAGACCACATCTGGAGTATTGTGTACAGCTTTGGTCTCCTAATTTGAGGAAGGACATTCTTGTGATTGAGGCAGTGCAGCGTAGGTTCACAAGATTGATCCCTGGGATGGCGGGACTGTCATATGAGGAAAGTTTGAAAAGACTGGGCTTGTATTCACTGGAGTTTAGAAGGATGAGGGGATATCTTATAGAAACATATAAAATTATAAAAGGACTGGACAAGCTAGATGCAGGAAAAATGTTCACAATGTTGGGCGAGTCCAGAACCAGAGGCCACAGTCTTAGAATAAAGGGGAGGCCATTTGAGAAAAAAACTTTTTCACCCAGAGAGTTGTGAATTTGTGGAATTCCCTGCCACAGAGGGCGGTAGAGGCCAAATCACTGGATGGATTTAAGAGAGAGTTAGATGGAGCTCTAGGGGCTGGTGGAATCAAGGAATATGGGGAGAAGGCAGGCACGGGTTATTGATTGGGGACGATTAGTCATGATTTCGATGAATGGTGGTGTTAGCTCGAAGGGCCGAATGGCCTCCTCCTGCGCCTATTTTCTATTTTTCTATGATTCTATGTCACTTGATATAACCTCTGGAATGCCAGATCTCAGTACTACTTCTCTCAGTAGCACCTTGGCTACTGTTGTGGGATCACTGAGGCGCGTGGGAAAGGCTTTTACACATCTGGAAAATAAATCTACAATTACCAACACAAACTTATAACATATACATTCAGGCATTTGTATGAAATCAATTTGCATGTACACAAAAGGTCCCAATGGTTGGGATTGCGCAGCAGACTGTATGTTGGGAGTATTTCCCGTGTTATACTTTATCATATCGTACACTTGGCAGTAACTCTATCCCCAAAAGCAGCAAAACCTGGCTCATACAAGGTTGCTTGAAATAATACTATACATTCTCCCTTTGGCAGTATGTATGAAGTGATGAGACACATGTGTTGACCAAGGTAGGAGTTGCTTTGGGGCGACTGTGTGGCCATCACAGGAGATCCAAAGACCATTAGGTAATTGAAACCATTTTGCATCTATCCACAATTGGCGCTCAGAAACATCGGCGGCAGTTTGTATCTCACTCATAGAGGGCCCTGGGGAATTACAATTTTGTAAACACTGGGGGATTAGTGTTTTTTTAGTTTTGGTGGCTGCTGTTTGTGCTGCTGCATCAGCTCAGGCATTGCCTAAGAAATATCTCCTGGCCTCTAGTGTGTGCAGAGCATTTCACGACTGCAACACTGCAGGCAGAATGGCTTTCAGATGGATCATCATTTCATATCTTATTGGGTTATAATAGATATGAGAAAGATTGATCATATTGTACAGAAGCAAGATGAGGACACTGTGGATTACTTTAATTGTGTCCATATTGCCTTTGTAAAATATTCAGGATTAGAACAGGGAAGAGCCAAGTCAGCTTTCGTCAGTGCTATTGTACACGGGTTGCAACCACGCATTAAACAAATGTTCCGTGTAACTTGCATAGGATGGGAAATGGAAAATGTAAAAGCTGCTTTGCTTGTTTTACGACATTGTCAGCGACAAACTGAACAATGGCAGCAGGGAGTTAGTAAGAAACCAGGACATCTTCCCCTGAGGGGAAGAATGATTGGAAGGGGAAGGGGAAGAGCCAGGTCACTGAGAGGGGGCAAGCAAGAAATTGTGGTCAGTATGGACACTGGGTTAAAGACTGTCTGCAGCAATATGCTTCAAACACTAACTAGAGATAACATCCTATAATTTACACTCATGACATAAGCCAGACCGCTCCCTTTACCAAAGATATTATAGCTATAAGATCTTTGCCCTTTACTGTGATATAACCCTTTCACACCCTGTCAGCAGCAAAGCCCGTATATTAAATGACTATGTCACCCTGAGACAGCATCACAATTGCTATCCCGGACCCAAGTCGCTAACCACGCTCACAATTAATAGCTTCAGTAAAGAATTCCTCATTGACAGTATACTATGTTTAAATTCCTCATTGACACTGGAGCGACACACTCCATAGTACAACCTTCCCACACTCCATAGTACAACCCTCATTCGCTAAAATCTAACTCAATGTTAAATGCTGTCAGCCTCACCACACAGCCTCTCTCCATGTCGCTATCAGTAAAAACCTCATCTGACGTCCAAGGCCTAAAGGGTGAGCACCAGTTCCTCATTGTAGCAGATGTACCAGTTAATATTTTGGGAAGAGACCTCCTTTGCAAACTAGGATGCACTTTGATGTGTTCACCTACTGGAATGACTCTTTGAGTTCCTGAAGCACCGTGCAGTCAGGTTAAGGCTCTTTTCGTATCAGAAAGAGAACACGGACCCCAAGTCTAGTGTTGGAAAATATTGACTGATGAACTTTCAGGCCACTTGCTCCATAAGATTGAAGGACTGTCTCGTATTGGATATACAATAGATCTACAAAGGGGAGTGGGGGGTCCTACTAAGACTGATAAGATCTTGGCCCACTTGCAATACCTTAAGGGCGATATATTTTTTATTCAAGAGACACACCTTCGCAACAGAGAGGTAACACGGCTTAAGAGAGGCTGGGTTAGCCACTTATTTCATTCAAAATTTAATTATAGGGCTAGGGGTACTGCTATCCTGATTCGTAAAAACGTTATGTTCGAACCACAGAAAACGGTGGAAGACCCTGCTGGCCGCTTTGTCATGGTCTCTGGCAAACGTCAAGACACACCTGTCATATTGGCCAGTATTTACGGTCCCAACTGGGATGACAGCTCATTTGTAACCAAATTTTTTACATCTCTCCCAAACATTGAAAATTACCACATCATTGTGGGTGGAGATTTTAATCTGGTCCAAGACCCTATACTGGACAGATCTTCGAACAAAGCCTCCACTTTAACTAAATCAGGTAGGACTTTGCATGCTTTTACCAAACAACTTGGGCTCACTGACCCATGGAGACACACATTTCCCACGACTAAATTATTTTCATTTTTTTCCCACGTGCACCGTACCTATACCCGTATAGACTTCTTCCTCTTAGATAACAGACTGCTCTCCAAAATTAAATCCAGTGAGTATCAAAGTATCGTGATATCAGATCACGCTGCGACTTCCCTTGATCTTCACTTTCGTAAACGAACTAACCCCTTTAAACAGTGGAGGTTCAACTCCTCATTATTAGCAGAGGCTCACTACATGCAATTCTTGCACTCCCAAATCACCTTATATTTTGAGCTGAATGACTCGCCGGACATAGCAAGAGGTATACTCTGGGAAGCTTCAAAAGCTTATATTAGGGGCCAACTTATCTCTTTTGTCTCCAACCTGAAAAGAGCCGAGACGTCCCAAATGGCAGACCTGTTACGAAAAATAAAGGACATTGATGATAAATACGCATCTGACCCAGACCCTAATTTTTATCAAGAACGCTTTAGGTTACAAATAGACTTTGACCTCATGTCTACCAATAGAGCCAAGTTACGACTGCTTAAATCTAGGCAACACTTTTTTGAATCTGGGGATAAAGCTGGGAAGCTTTTGGCCCATCAGGCCAGAACCGAGGCGACTTCACGGCTAATTCCAGCCATTAGATCCAGCTTAGGGGAGATTCATACCGATCCTCTTAGAATTAATGAAGCATTTGCTAAATTTTACGCTGAGCTATACGCTTCCGATTGTCCTCCCACTGCAGATGACATGTTCCGTAGTTTGACGTTTCCCCGAATTGACGATGAAGCCACGAAAGTCTTGGGTGGTCCCATAACTGTCACTGAGGTCCAAGCAGCCATCACATCGCTGCAAAGCGGAAAGTCGCCCGGCCCTGACGGCTTCACTGTAGAATATTACAAAGCTTTCTCTGCTCTCCTCGCACCAGTCCTGAGAGATATGTACAATGAGGCGTTTTTACATCGTCGCCTACCGCCCACCTTGTCGTTGGCTACTATCTCCCTAATTCTTAAAAAGGAGAAAGATTCCCTGCTTTGTAGTAGCTATAGACCAATTTCACTCTTGAATGTGGACCTCAAAATCCTCTCTAAAGTTCTTGCGCTCCGTCTTCAACAAGTGATGCCCTTTATTATCTCATTAGATCAAACAGGGTTTATGCTAGGCCGACAGTCCTCCCACAATACTAGGCGTCTCCTTAACATCATCCATTCACCAAGTAGTGAGACCCCGGAGATAGTGGTCTCCCTCGACGCCGAAAAAGCTTTCGACAGGGTCGAGTGGAAGTACCTATACGAGGCGATGGACAGGTTTGGCCTCGGCAATAGTTTCATTCATTGGGTCAGTCTATTATACTCATCCCCGGTGGCCTCAGTACAAACAAACGACACACTGTCGCCCCACTTCCCCCTTCGGAGAGGTACCAGGCAGGGTTGCCCGTTATCACCACTTCTGTTTGCTGTCGCGATAGAACCCTTGGCGGTTTGGTTACGCTCAGAGAACGGCTTTAAAGGTATCACACGGTTTGACACAATTCATAAAGTCTCATTGTATGCGGATGACCTGCTCCTGTACATCTCGAACCCAGTCAGCTCTCTCCCTGTGATTATGAATATTTTAGAACGGTTTGGGGTGTACTCTGGTTATAAACTTAACTACCAAAAAAGTGAACTATTACCGATTAACTCATTGGCTAAGCAGCTCCCTCGCTCTTTAACCTCATTCAAATGGGTGGAGGACGGATTTCGCTACCTCGGCGTTTTTATCACAATACCTATATTTGATATGTTCCGCACAAACTTCCTGCCTCTGGTTGAGAAAGCTGAAAGAGACTTTGACCGCTGGTCAGTCTTACCGTTATCCCTCGCGGCCCGGATAAATCTGGTCAAGATGGTTGTCCTACCCAAATTCCTGTACCTTTTCCAGCATGTTCCTATATTTATCACTAAATCTTTTTTTGATAAATTAGAAAGGAGAATATCTAAATTTTTATGGGGTAGCAAACCTGCCAGAATTCGAAAGACGCTACTACAGTCTCCTAAGAGTGACGGCGGTTTGGCACTTCCTGACTTTAGGCGATACTACTGGGCTGCTAACTTGCAAAAAATCCTGTACTGGATGAATGATGATTGCGACCACCTGCCGACCTGGGTACACATGGAAAAGGCGAGTTCACATCTCCCGTTGCGGTCTGTCCTATGCTCTCAACTCCCCCTTTCTATAACATCTGCGGGTGCAGGCCCAATTGCGTCCCTCTCGCTCAAGATATGGAGTCAATTTAGGAAAAACTTTGGTTTACAAGGCCCTTCCATCTTGACCCCACTGCTTAAAAATCACATCTTTAAACCTTCAAGTACAGACTCCGCATTCAAAACCTGGCATAGTAATGACATCAGTAGTATCAAAAACCTATACAAGGATGGTATTTTTTCGTCTTTTGCGGAGCTTTCGTACAACTATAGCCTCCCAAACTCCCACCTTTTTCGTTTTTTCCAGATTAGGAATTTTGTGAAGAAGATATTCCCCCATTTCCCAAATCGTCCCCCTGAAACCCTGACCGATTCCATCCTAGCTCTAGATCCCAACCGGAAGAAATGCATCTCTTTTTTGTACAACTTGTTAGGGTCGGTTATATTGAAACCTTATACCTCATTAAAAGCTGCGTGGGAGGGCGAGCTGAATACAAAACTAACAGACCAGCAATGGGACTCTGCCTTGGATTTGATCCATTCTTCCTCCATATGTGCCCGTCATGGCCTAATCCAATGCAAAGTCCTTCACAAAGTCCACTACACAAACGCAAGATTATCTAGAATATACCCCGCTGTTAAAGACACCTGCAACAGATGCAATCAATCCCCTGCCAACCATAGTCATATGTTTTGGTCTTGCCCTAAACTAGCAACCTTTTGGAGGAGTGCTTTCGACGTGCTAAGCAGAGCCTATGGCCAGACTATTCCTCCAAACCCACTGTCAGCTATTTTTGGTATTCCCCCCAACACCAACCTCTCTGTTGCGTTGAAGCGGGTCCTGGCTTTTACAACCCTGTTAGCCCGGAGACTGATTTTGCTTAACTGGAGACTTACCTGTCCCCCGACACACGCCCGCTGGATCAAGGAGGTGCTCTACAACTTAAAGCTTGAAAAACTTAGGTTCTCTCTCAAAGGCTCTACCAAGACATTCCTAGATACATGGAACCCTTTCCTGGAACTTGTTAACTCTCTTAACTTGTTTCCGGACTCGGAAGAGGACTGAGTGTCCTCTATCACAGCTCTGTCTTATTGCAGCTGCTATCCCCTCAACCCCGCCCCCCCCCCCCCCTCCCTCCCCACATTTTTATTTTTTATTTTTATTTATTTTGTATTTAATTTCCTTTTTTTTTTCCTTTTTTTTTTTTCCCTTTTTTAAAAAAATTCGTATTTGTGTGGATGTGTACGTATGTGAGTGTTGTTTGTTCCCGGGTAGCGAGGGTGGGTAAGGGTAAGGGTTTTGAGGGTCGTTTACATACTGTTGTACAATTATGTCCTGATTATCACTGTCTGTTATCATTGTATGTATGCAAATTGCTGTTAAATTCAAAATTCAAATAAAAAGATTTAAACTACAATAGATCTACAATCCTAGCACACCAACTGCACAGCCTATTACAATCCAACAGTACAAAATGACATTTATGCCAAAACTGCAACTTCCTACCTGGGTGAATGTGATCTGCTTAAAATCAATTCTGTGTGCTGTGGGACATGAATCATTTGTTGACGGATCCTCCACCAGAGTGCCTAATGGCTCCCTTCAAACAGGCTAAGTGATATCAACCTCCAGCTCTAGTCAAATCAGCAGCATCACCTTCCAATTCCACTGCTCAACTTGCTGAACTTTTTGCCTTCACCTGTGCTGGTATTTTAGCAAAATCGACTACTGTCAACATTTATACAGGTTTCCGCTCTGCCTTTGGAGTTTGGCATGATTCTGGCAAATTATGGGAAGCTGGGGATTTTTAACCTTTTCCGATACCCCACTGTGACCATTGCTCTATTTTCTTTATACTCTCTTGTGCATAATGTATGTACATATATTCTCTTGGAATTCCTTTATCATGGTATTCCATACCTGCCAACTAGTCCGATTTTATCGTATTTGTTCCGATTTTTGTTAAAAATGTGTGAAAATTCAGAAAAGTATGATTTTGAAATGAGGGGAAAAAATTGGCCAATCAACCGCTGTCTCTAAGGGGGTTGATTCCAATCACCGACCAGCTTTCCATTAAATTCCCGTCCAATCAGTAGCTGATTCCAAGGGCGTTGTGTCCAATCACATAATGCTCTGGTCACACGGTGGCCAATCAGACGCTGTCTCCGAGGGGCGTTGCGGCCAATCACCGACCTGCTTCTCATACTGAAGCAGAAGATGGCTTCCCCCAACACTTTGTCTCTGCTGTTTGCACACAGTGCCCCGCTATAAGATCTTTGCACAGTGCTAGGCAAAGAGACATTTCAGGTGCAGGGCTGCCAACTCTCACGCATTGAGCGTCAGACTCACGCATTTCACAAAATTCTAACGCTCTCACGCTGATCACAAATTTCTCACGCTCAAAAATCTGCAGGTGCTGGAAGTTCAAAATAAAGCAAAAAAATGTTTTAGAGGTGAGTAAAAACCATGAGGGGAATATAAGGTGAATGCATAGTCTTTTTCCCGGGAAATATGATTCAAGAACTAGAGGGCATTGGTTTACTCTCCCCCCCCTTCCCCTAACTCTCTCTCCCCTCTCTTTCCCCTAACTCTCTCTCCCCCCCTTCCCCTAACTCTCTCTCCCTCTCTTTCCCTAACTCTCTCTCCCCTCTCTTTCCCTAACTCTCTCTCACCTCTCTTTCCCCCCTCTCTTTTTTCTCTCTCTCCCCCTCTTCTCTCCCTCCTCCTCTCTCTCCCTCCCTCGCTTCCCCCTCTCTCTCTCTATCTCCCCCTCTCTCCCTCTCCACACTATCCCCTCTCTCTCTCTCTCATCTCTCCCCTCTCTCTCTCATCTCTCCCTGCTCCTCTCTCCCCCATATGTCCCTCCCACCTTACTCCCCCTTGCTCTCTCTCCCCTCTCTCTTTCTCCTCTGTCTCTATCTCCTCTTTCTCTTTGCCCCCCATCTCTCTCTCTTTCCCCCGTTTCTCTCTTTCCCCCTCTCTCCCTCTTCCCCCTCTCTCTTTTACCACCCCACTCTCTTCCCCCCCTCTCTCCCATTCTCTCCTACCCTCTCTCTCTTCCCTCTTTCTTCCCTCTCACCCCTCTCTCTTCCCCCCTCTCTCTCCCCTACCTTTTTCCACCTCTCCCTCTTCTCTCTTTCCATTCACCCCCCCCCCCCCCTCTGTCTCTCCCCTCTCTCTCCTCACCCCCTCTCTCTCTCCCCCCTGTCTCCCTGTCTCCTTCCCCTCTCTCTCTCTCCACCTCCCTTTGAGAGTCTGTCCCTTCGGTACAGAGACTCTCGCGGCAGCGGCGCTTCCGACGCCCCCGACGGCCCGGGACACTCGCGGAGTGCTCCATGGTCGAAGCTGCAGCGAGCGACTCGTTAGCAGCGCAAATACTCGTCAGCCCCCCAAACTCACCAGCCCCGGCTCCATGCATCTGTATCTGCTTGCTGCTTCCATCCCTCCCTCAGCCCCAGCTCTCCAACACCCACGGACCATGCAGTTTACCCAAGTTTTGAAATTTTTGTTGATCACAGAATTTCCCACCACAGAGCGTGAGAAATTTCTGATCACCGGGAGGGTGTGAGAGTTTGCTTGAGGGCGTGGAACAGGTCTAGGAACAGCTTCTTCCCTGCGGCTGTTACATTACTCAACACTGTACCTCGGTGATTGCCAGTCCCCCCCTCCCTTTCCCACTCCTTCCCCCAGAAAAAAAAAATTTGCACTACGACGACTGTATGTACGTAGATATATTTATTGCTCATATTCTATGTTCGCTCATCTGGGGAGATGGTACCTGCATTTCGTTGGCTGTACACTGCACAATGACAATAGTCTACTTACAGAAGATTTTTTGCACTGTTCTTGTTTTAACCATATAACCATATAACAATTACAGCACGGAAACAGGCCATCTCGGCCCTACAAGTCCGTGCCGAACAATTATTTTCCCTTAGTCCCACCTGCCTGCACTCATACCATAACCCTCCATTCCCTTCTCATCCATATGCCTATCCAATTTATTCTTAAATGATACCAACGAACCTGCCGCCACCACTTCCACTGGAAGCTCATTCCACACCGCTACCACTCTCTGAGTAAAGAAGTTCCCCCTCATGTTACCCCTAAACTTCTGTCCCTTAATTCTGAAGTCATGTCCTCTTGTTTGAATCTTCCCTATTCTCAAAGGGAAAAGCTTGATCACATCAACTCTGTCTACCCCTCTCATCATTTTAAAGACCTCTATCAAGTCCCCCCTTAACCTTCTGCGCTCCAGAGAATAAAGACCTAACTTATTCAACCTATCTCTGTAACTTAGTTGCTGAAACCCAGGCAACATTCTAGTTAATCTCCTCTGTACTCTCTCTATTTTGTTGACATCCTTCCTATAATTGGGCGACCAAAATTGTACACCATACTCCAGATTTTGTCTCACCAATGCCTTGTACAATTTTAACATTACATCCCAGCTTCTATACTCAATGCTCTGATTTATAAAGGCTAGCATACCAAAAGCTTTCTTTACCACCCTATCTATATGAGATTCCACCTTCAAGGAACTATGCACGGTTATTCCCAGATCCCTCTGTTCAACTGTATTCTTCAATTCCCTATATATTCCCTCCAATTGTATATATTTTTTACTCTGAATAAAATTTATCGTGATTTTAAACAAAAACTATGCATGCATAATTGAATAAAATAAAGTCTGAATGTGCAGGGAGGAACTGCAGGTGCTGGTTTAAACCATGGATGGACACAACATGCTGTAGTAACTCAGCGGGTCAGACAGCATGTGTAGGGTATGTGACGCTTCAGGCTGAGCACCAGGGGGGGCGGGGCAGGGCGAGGAGGGGGCGGGGCGGGGCGGGGCGGGGCGGGGCCGATCCCGTGATGCGCCGCGCGCGCCGGTGCCGCCTCTCTCCGCCATATTGACCGCTCGGTAAGATGTCTCCGGCCGCCGGCTCTTCCTAATCCTTCTTATATCCGCCTCATCTTAAGCAATCGGCGCTTAGTTTTTACACGTACTCCAAGTATGTGCCGTTCTGCTTCATTCTACACCATTATTGGCGCGGGCTGCGCTCCCTATTTGTATTATTTTTAGGTCGTACTCTTTCCCCCCCCCCCCCCATCGCGCGCCTGGAAGATGTTCATGTGGTTGATGGGGAAGAGATGGCGCCTGTGGGCCCCGGGGTAGAGTCACCTCCCTCACTCCCTCACCGAGTACAGACTCACCCCGGGGTAGAGTCACCTCCCTCACTCCCTCATTCACCGAGTACAGACTCACCCCGGGGTAGAGTCACCTCCCTCCCTCCCTCACTCCCTCCCTCCCTCACCCAGTACAGACTCACCCCGGGGTAGAGGCACCTCCCTCTGGGACCCAGTACAGACTCACCCCGGGGTAGAGTCACCTCCCTCACTCTGGGACCCAGTACAGACTCACCCCGGGGTAGAGGCACCTCCCTCCCTCCCTCACTCCCTCCCTCTGGGACCCAGTACAGACTCACCCCAGGGTAGAGTCACCTCCCTCACTCCCTCCCTCCCTCACCGAGTACAGACTCACCCCGGGGTAGAGGCACCTCCCTCCCTCACTCCCTCCCTCACCCAGTACAGACTCACCCCGGGGTAGAGTCACCTCCCTCTGGGACCCAGTACAGACTCACCCCGGGGTAGAGTCACCTCCTTTACTCTGGGACCGAGTACAGACTCACCCCGGGACCCTGTACAGACTCACCCCGGGGTAGAGTCACCTCCCTCTGGGACCCAGTACAGACTCACCCCGGGGTAGAGTCACCTCCCTCACTCTGGGACCCAGTACAGACTGATCCCGGGGTAGAGTAACCTCACTCACTCCGGGACCCAGTACAGACTCACCCCGGGGTAGAGTCACCTCACTCTGGGACCCAGTACAGACTCACCCCAGGGTAGAGTCACCTCCTTTACTCTGGGACCGAGTACAGACTCACCCCGGGACCCTGTACAGACTCACCCCGGGGTAGAGTCACCTCCCTCACTCCGGGACCAAGTACAGACTCACCCCGGGGTAGAGTCACCTCCCTCACTCTGGGACCCAGTACAGACTGATCCCGGGGTAGAGTAACCTCACTCACTCCGGGACCCAGTACAGACTCACCCCGGGGTAAACTCACTCTGGGACCCCGGGGTAGACTTGCTCCAGGCCAGAGTGTGTTCTCGCCCCGGGACAGAGTGCAGAGATGTGTTTGTACAAAGTGAAGCACCAGGGTGGAAACTCGGGTTTGTTGTGGCGGAGGGAGATGGTTTTGTACAGCGAGATGGAGTCGGATTTTGTGTCCGTGTTCCGGCTCCATTTCGGGTTTGGTTTGTCGACCTGGAGTTTCATTCCACTATCTGAGAGTGTAATTTGACAGTTATTGGCCACAGTTCGTCTGGCCTGTATTCTGTGAACTCTTAGAGTCATAGAGTAATCATTGTTGAAACGGGCCCTTTGGCCGAACTTGCCCACACTGGCCAGCATGTCCCAGCTACACTAGTGTAGGAAGGAACTGCAGATGTTGGTTTATATCGAAGATATAAAAAACTGGAGTAACTCAACAGGACAGGGAGCATCTCTGGATAGAAGGGATGGATGACGTTTTGGGTCGAGACCCTTCTTCTGACTCACCAACACTAGTCCCACCTGTCTGTGTTTGGTCCATATCTCTCCAAACCTGTCCTATCCATGTACCTATCCAACTGTTTCTTAAATGTTAGGATAGTCTTATCCTCAACTACCATGTTCCACACCCCCACTGCCCTTTGTTTGAAAAGGTTACCCCTCTGATTTCTATTTAATCTTTTCACCTTAAATCTATGCCCACAATTCACCTACCCTGGCCAAGAGATTGCGCATCTACCCGATCTGTTCCTCTCATTTCTCCGTCAAGCTCCCTGTCCTGAAGCCCCATGCCAAAATTGGTTTGATGTGCTTACAGTGTTGACAATTTTGATTGATGTACTTTACCAAGAAATAACGGCATTGGTGTGGTTGATGTCTCCAATGTGAAGTTCATTCGGGTCTTGCAAGGGATATGGGCCAAATTGGCTTAGGGTGATGGGGGGGGGTTGTTTTTCATTCATGATGAATAATGACCGTGGTGTCTCACTGGGATTATGGCCCTGACCCTTACTGCTCAATTGGTTTACATTAAATTTACATTTGTATGTGAATGAGATTCACGAGAATGTGGTCGGCACTTGGGAGCCTGAGCTTTAGGGAGAAGTTGCGCAGACATGGAGTATTCGTTGGTGTGTCGCAGGATGATCTTCACGGTGTATAAGATCATTAAGAGATTATAGGGTAGATACAGTCTTTTACCCAGAGCAGGGGAGTCCAGAACCAGGGGCCACAGTTTAAGAATAAGGAGTAAGCCATTTAGAGCAGAGACGAGGAAACACTTTTTCTCACAGAGAGTGGCGAGTCTGTGGAATTCTCTGCCTCAAAGGGTGGTGGAGGCAGGTTCTCCGGATGCTTTCAAGAGAGAGCTAGATAGGGCTCTTAAAAGTAGTGGAGTCAGGGGATATGGGGACTCCCCCAACTTTCTCTGAGAACTTCGGTTTCCTCCCACACTCCAAAGATGTACAGGTTTGTAGGTTAATTGGCAAATTGTCCCTAATGTGTATAGGATAGTGTTAATGTGCGGGGATGTGCCGGCTATTTTCCACTACTTTGCCCACTCTCCCAACCTGTCTAAGTCCTTCTGCATAGTACCTGATTCCTTAACTCTCCCTATATTTGTATCATCTGCAAACTTGCACAACGATCCATCCCATCATCCAGATCATTAACATATTGTGAAAAGTAGCTGACCACTCCAGAGCACCACTGGTAACCAAAATTAGATGTATCGTTATTTAGAATGAACTCGACCCGAAATGGCACCCACTCCTTCTCTCCAGTGATGCTGCCTGTTCCGCTGAGTTACTCCAGCATTTTGTGTCGCTGTATCATTATTACTGTTGAGTTAAGGAAATTACAGAGACATGAGAGATGAGCTGGTTAAAGTTGGTTGGAAGGGGACCTTGGCAGGATTGACAGCAGCATCTCTGGAGAAAAGAGATTACGAAACAGGTGACATTCTGGGTCAAGACCCTTCTTCAGCCTGAGAATCAAGAGAGATGGAAACTACAGGTATGAAACTGTTCAGAACACATCTATGACCAAGGGGAGGTGAAGTCGTCGATGTTCCATTGTTGGCTGTGGAAGGGGTGTTCATGAAGGCGTATATGGATGCAAATAGTGGAAATAGCACGCTGATTGGAGTGGGAGCGGGGTAGAGAGAAGGGATGCAAGGGTTACGTAACCAGAGAAATCAAAATTCATACTGGGTAAGCTGCCCAAGCGAAATACGAGGTATGTAGGAAGGAACTGCAGATGCTGGTTTAAACCGAAGATAGACACAAAATGCTGGAGTAACTCAGCGGGACTGCCAGCATCTCTGGAGAGAAGGAATGGGTGATGTTGAAGGAATGGGTGACGTTTCAGGTCAAGACCCTTTCTTCAGACTGAAGAAGGGTCTCGACCTAAAACGTCACCCATTCCATCACTCCAGATAATTTGCCTGACCCACTAAAATTCTTTCACCTTAGGCTCCCTAATCAAATTTGGTTCATTGCGCAACACCAGATCCAGAATTGCATTTACTAGGCTCAACCGCAGACTGCTCTAAAAAGCCATCTTGTAGGCATTTTACAAAATTCTTCTCTTGGGATCCATTACCAATCTGATCTACCTGCATATTGAAATCCCCCATGACCACTGTAACATTGACGTTCCTATATGTCTTTATGATGTGCTGATGTAAGTTGTACCCAATATCCTGGCCACTGTTTGGAGACCTGTATGTAACTCCCATCAGTCTTCTTACCTGAAGAAGGGTTTTGGCCCGAAGCGTTGCCTATTTCCTTCGCTCCATAGATGCTGCTGCACCCGCTGAGCTTCTCCAGCACTTTTGTCGACCTTATGTCTTCTTACCTTTGCAGTTTCGTAACTACCCACAAGGAATCTATAACTTCTGATCCTATTTCTTGCTATGGGTTTAAGTTCATACCGTACCAGAATAGTCACCCCACCTGCCTGTCTTTTGTGTAACCTTGAATGTTCAGCTCCCAGCTTTGATCCTCTTTCAGCCACGACTGATGCCCACTACTTCGTTATTGCCAATATCTAACTGTTCTACCCTCATCCATCTTATTGTGTGTACTGCGTGCATTCAAATATAGTGCCATCCGTTCTGTATTCTCCACCCCTTTCCTCAAATTGGTCCCCATGTTGTCTGACGTTAGACTCATCCCTTTCTAAACTTTGTCGTATTTCTTCTTCAGAAGACTTCTATAGCCTCTCCACGCTCCCCTTCCCTTTAACTTTATCCATACTTTGACAATTTGTCAGGATGGATGTGATTTAAATTGTTTTAGTGATGAGATACTGGATAGCTTGGATTTGTTTTGCTTGTATTGGAGGATGGCAAGGGACGACCTGTTGTAAAGCTGAGAGGCATAGATAGGGTAAACGATACGGTTGGAAGACAGATAGAGACAGTAATAGGGTATTTTCCTCGCAACGGGTATCTAAAACTAGAGGTCATGAACATCGGGTAAGGGATGGTTGGAATCTGGATTTGACTGCTTGAGCAAAGTTGGAAACATACTCATGCAATATTTAATTGTCCGGATGATGACCTTAAACTAACAAGGTGGAGGACTTTTGCGCTCGGTGCCTTTGCCTTTAATTGTTCAGAATACTGCCATGACGTTTCTTCTTCTAGGCATTATGGTGCGTATGAACGTTCTTGCCGATGCCCTTACAAGCATCAACAATGCAGAGAAACGTGGAAAACGTCAGGTTCTCATCCGGCCATGCTCCAAAGTGATTGTGAGGTTCCTGACTGTAATGATGAAGCACGGTGAGATAATGTTTGCCAACTCAATATATATTGTTTCTAGCATTTCCCAGTTATGGTGAAAATCTGTCAACTTAGTAGGTATTGGAGGCGTATTCTTAGGATAACTAGTCCAGGCTTCTGAATAACTTCTAAAACAAAATTGTGCTATCCTAAAGGAGGGGAGCCTTTAATAGGTTAAACTAAACAGACATAACAATCCTTATTGTGTGTGAGCAGTCCTGTGATGTTTATTACCCAGTCTACATTTGTTCTTGCATTGCAGGGTAAACTCTGTATTCTAGATTTGAAAGATTGCATTTAAATGTTGGCACAATGGCACAGTTTGTAGAGTTGATGCCTAAGCACTAGTGAATTGGGTTTAATCATGACTTGTCTGGATGGAGTCTGTATAATCTCTTTGCCTGTGGATTTCCTTCCATATCTCAAAGATGTGTAGGTTGGTAGGTTAATTGGCCACTGTAAGTTGTCCCTGGTGTAGATAGGTGATGGTATCGAGAGTGAGATGATAAGGATTTAAGGAATATATAGGTTAGCACCTGGATTAGAGGGAGGGAAGAGATGAATGAACAGATCTTACACATGCCCTGCTTGATAGGAAAGTGTTGCAAGAAAAAACCCATGAAAGAATAAAAATCATACAAAGACGAAAATATGCCCCTTTTGGTTGTATTGTAGATTATGTAAACAATTTGCTTTTATAACAAAGCAATTTACGTTACGTTAGGGGCGGCACAATGGTGCAGCAGTAGAGTTGCTGCCTTACAGCGCGATAGACCTGGGTTTTGATCCTGACTGCGGGTACTATCTGTACGGCGTTTGCATGTTCTCCCTATGACTGCACCGGCTTGCGCCTCTGTTTCTTCCCATACGCCATACGCATAGGTTATTTGGCTTTGGTGAATTGTCACTAGTGTATGAAGGATAGTGCTAGTGTGAGAGGATCATTGGTTGGACTCTGTGGGCCGAAAGGCCTGTTTCTACGCTGTATCACTAAACTTAAAAAGGTTGCACAGGTGCATTAAACAAATCTTTTCACTCAGCCAAAGTAGAAATTAAGAGGGAAAAACTAAAAGGTTAGTCGCATGGGGGAGGTTTAGGAGAGGGGTTTTAGCAGAGCTGCCAAGTAGTACGGATTTTCCGTATTTTGTATGGAAATGCGATTAGAATGCGGATGTACGATTTGTGTTGTTAAATACGGATTTTAAATACAGAGTTCAGTTCAGTCTGAAGAAGGGTCTCGACCAGAAACGTCACCCATTCCTTCTCTCCAGGCTGCCTGTCCGGCTCCAGGTTTAGAGCGCTGTCAGTTTAACGCGTGGGAACTTAAATGAAGAACTGTCGGCAACAGCGCTATGGGTTCTAAAAATAGCGCTACCAGCTGGAGAGCTATGGGCTTTAAACAGCACTATGGGTCACACACTGCAGGAAAATTCTCGTATAACAATGAGTCTTTGGAATTCTCTTTCTCAGTGGTAGTTGAGCCTTTGATTATTTTTCAGGCAATGGTAGAATTCTGGATAAGCCTAGTGAAAGGTTACTAGTGGGATTGCAGTTACATTGGGATTGGCTCTGATTTTACAGAACAGTGGGTGGACTCAAGGGGGAGAGAGGGGGGGGAGGTGGAGAGAGGGAGGGATGGAGAGAGGGAGAAGGAGGTAGGGAGGAAGGGAATAAGGGAGGGAGAAAAAAAATGGAGGGTGAGGGTGGGTGGGAGGGAGAGGGAGGGAGAGATGTAGGGAGGGAGGGAGAGGGAGACTTCCTAAATGGCTTCTACATCCTCATCTGGTGCTAAAAGCAGGAAGCAGCCATACAAACAGCAGTATACAAAGATATGGCAATGAATTGCTCCTAAACTCAACCCCTCTTGTTATGAAGGCCAACATGTTATTCGCTTTCTTCATTGCCCGTTGTACCGGCATGATTACTTTCAGTGACTGATGAACAAAGACTCCCAGATCTGTTTGTACTTCCCCTTTTCCCAACTTGACACCATTTAGATACATAAATATATACACACATATGCACGCACGCAAACATACATATATAAGTTTATAAAGAATTACCCAAATTCTATGTACAACGGGGATATCACACGTCAATAAATTTAAACTTAACCATCATCACATCCCTTCCTCATTCTTATACCTGTGGAAAATAATGTTTTTATGCTTCTTTTCAAACTGAGTAATGTTTGTGCTTTGCTTGACTTCCACATCCAAATTATTCCACAATCTCACCCCACAGATTAAAATATATATACTCTTCATAATTGTACGAACACAAAGTTGATTTAAATTAAACTTTCTTCTCATTATAACCGCCCTCCCTGTTAAAACATTTTTTGTATATTACCCGGTGGTAAATTATTTCTTGCTTTATACATTATTTGTGGTGTATTCTACAATATCCACAAACTTCAAGGTATTTTACTTTAAAAACAGAAAGTTGGTGTGTTCACGAAATCCTACATTATTAACTATCGTTATGGCCTTTTTGCAGTATGCTTTTGTAAGTGTCACCCCATACCTCCACACAAGTAAGTCGGCAGGTCAGGCAGCATCTACGGAAAGAATGGACAGGTGACAATTCAGGTCGGGATCATTCTTACCAAACAAACACCTAACCATTCTTACCACAGATGCTGCTATGATGACAAGCACTGTGTATTACTGGTGTGATTTTTCCAGGATTTTTTAAATTTCTAAACGCGTCATTTTGATTGATTTCTTATCCCAAACCATGGAGATTAAGAACTGTTGCTGTGGAATGTTTATCACTGTTTATCAACGAATGGCTATCTCAAAACAGATATGTTTTTATATTTGCAGGCTACATTGGAGAGTTTGAGATTATTGATGATCACAGAGGTGGAAAAATTGTTGTTAATCTCACTGGGAGACTAAATAAGGTAAATAACTTGATTTTATGCATGTATCCACATAATCAGACAGCACGAAAATAGGTCCCTGGGTCCAATTCCTCCATCCAGCTGCCTCGTCTAAGCTGCTCCCATTTGCCTGTGTTTGGCCCATAACCTGAAGATTTCCTATTCACGTGATCTGTTACAATTTTAGAAACATAGAGAATAGGTGCAGGAGTAGGCCATTTGGTCCTTCGAGCTAGCACCGCCATTGACTATGACCATGGCTGATTATGTAAACTCAGTATTTCGTTCCTGCTTTTTCTCCACATCCCTTGATTCTGTTAGCCTTAAGAGCTAAATCTAACTCCCTCTTGAAAACATCCAATGTATTGCCCTCTATTGCAACATGTGGCAGAGAATTGCAGATACACAATTCTCTGGGTGAAAACATATTTCCTCATCTCAGTCCTAAATTCTTAAACTGTGACCCCGTGGTTCTGGACTCTCCCAACGTCTGGAACATTTTACCTGCATCTAGCCTGTCCAATCCTTTAAGAATTTTATGTTTCTCTAAGATCTCCTCTCATCCTTCTAAGTCCCAGTGAATACAGGCCCGGTTGACACATTCATTCATCATACATCAGTCCCGCCATCCCGGGAATTAACCGGGTAATTGAGGGACGCCTCACTCCCTCAATAGCAACAATGTCCTTCCTCAAATTAGAATACCAAAATTGCACAGAATACTCCAGGTGCGGTCTCACCAGGGCCTTGTACAACTTATTGCTCCAAAACTCATATTCTCGCGCAATGAAGGCTACATAATTGTTATATGGTTACATGCTATCAGCTTTCTTCACTGTGCATGCTTTCAGTGACTGATGAACAAGCACACCCAGGTATCGTTGCACCTCTCCTTTTCCTAATCTGACACCATTCAGAGAATAATCTGCCTTTCTGTTCTTACTACCAAAGTGGATAACCTCACATTTATCACATTAGACTGCATCTGCCCACTCACCCAACCTATCCAAGTCACCCTGCTGCCTCATAGCATCCTCTTCGCAGCTCACACTGCCACCAATCTTTTTTAAGTCATGGTCATATAGCGTGGAAACTGGCCCTTTGTCCCAACTAACCAATGCTGACTAACATGAACCATCCACATTGTCCGACCCGCCTGTATTTGCCCAAATTTTTCTACCCCCTCTCTTCCATGAACCTGTCAAAATGTTTTTTAAATGATGTGATCGAATCATACACCCACCACATTCTGGAAAAAGTTGCCCCTCGGGTTCCTGTTGACCCCTCACCTTAAATCTATGTCCTCTGTTTCTTGGTTCATGTACTCTGTGTAAAGGACTCTGTGTGTTTACCCAATTGATCTCTCCTCATGATCTTGTATACCTCAAGATTATCCCTCATCCTCCTCCAAGGAATAGCCTACTCAATGTCTCCTTATGGCTCAGGCCCTCAGGTCCTGGCAACATCCTCGTAAATATTCTCTTCACCCATTCCAAATTAACATCATTCTTATAACATTCCTATCAGTTCGCCTACCGCAGGAACAGGAGTACGGAGGATGCCATCTCAACGGCACTTCACTCCGCCCTCTCCCACCTCGACAACAGAGGCACTTACGTAAGAATGCTGTTCATCGATTACAGCTCAGCATTCAACACCATTATACCCTCCAAACTGATCACCAAACTCGGTGACCTGGGCATCGACCCCTCCCTCTGCAACTGGATATTGGACTTTCTAACCAACAGACCCCAGTCTGTTTGGTTAGACAAGCACATCTTTTCAACCCTCACCCTGAACACCGGCGTTCCACAGGGCTGTGTGCTGAGCCCCCTCCTCTACTCCCTCTTCACCTACGACTGCACACCTGTACATGGTACTAACACCATCATCAAGTATGCAGATGATACAACGGTGATTGGCCTCATCAGCAATAACGATGAGTCGGCCTATAGGGAGGAGGTCCAGCTCCTAGCAGCATGGTGCGCTGACAACAACCTGGCCCTTAACTCCAAGAAGACCAAGGAGCTCATTGTAGACTTCAGGAAGTCTAGGGGCGGCACGCACACCCCCATCCACATTAACGGGACGGAGTTGGAACGTGTTTCCAGCTTCAGGTTCCTGGGGGTCAACATCTCCGATGACCTCTTGGTTCCACAATACCTCAACTCTGGTCAAGAAGGCTCACCAACGTCTTCTTCCTGAGGAGACTAAAGAAGGTCCATCTGTCTCCTCAGATTCTGGTGAACTTCTACCGCTGCACCATCGAGAGCATCCTTACCATCTGTATCACAGTATGGTATGGCAACTGCTCTGTCTCCGACCGGAAAGCACTGCAGAGGGTGGTGAAAATTGCCCAACGCATCACCGGTTCCTCGCTCCCCTCCATTGAGTCTGTCCAAAGTAAGCGTTGTCTGCGAAGGGCGCTCAGCATCATCAAGGACTGCTCTCACGCCAACCACAGACTGTTTACCCTCCTACCATCCGGGAGGCGCTACAGGTCTCTCCGCTGCTAGACCAGCAGGTCCAGGAACAGCTTCTTCCCTGCGGCTGTTACATTACTCAACACTATACCTCGGTGATTGCCAATCACCCCCGCCCCCCCCCCCCGGACATTCCTTCCACCAGGAAAAAAATAATTGCACTACAATGACTATGCACGTAAATATATTTATTTATTACTCATATTCTATGTCGCTCTTCTAGGGAGATGCTGACTGCATTTCGTTGTCTCTGTACTGTACACTGCACAATGACAATAAAGTTTGAATCTGAATCTGAATCTGAATTTTTCCTGTCCAAAACTGAGCACAACAGACCAACTGTGGCTTCACCAGCTGTAAAACAACATCCTAACTTCTACATTCAAAACATTGACTGCTAAAAGCCAATGGGTCAAAAGCCTTGTTAACTGTCATATCTAACTGCAATTCTGCTCCTGCATCCCTAGATCCCTCTGCTCTATAACACTTCCCAGAGCCCTAACATTGACTGTGAAAGTCCTGCCCTGGTTAGATGTTGCATAGAAACATAGAAACATAGAAAGTAGGTGCGAGAGTAGACCACCAGGTCCGTCGAGCCCGCACCGCCATTCGCTCATGGCTGAACACTAAACAGACACACTTACCCACAAACAGTAGACACAAGACACAGAACACAAGACACTACCCTCCCCTTTATACCGCTATCACCCCTCTCCACCCCAAAAACCTCGTGATCTCCTGGGAGAGGCAAAAAAACGGATAAAAACCCAGGTCCAATTCGGGAAAAAAATCCGGGAAATTCCTCTCCGACCCCAATCCAGGCGATCGACACTTGTCCAGGAGATCACTCAGGTCTTACTATACTAACCATACCTAGGTCCATATCCCTGCCCAAAGTTGCAAAATGGAATACCTCTCATTTATCTGCATTCAAATGCATTAACTATCCCTCTGCCCATTTAATCCTGCTGTAATCTTTGACCATCTTCACTCTACAATCCATCCACTTTACTGTCATCGGTAAACTTGCTAATCACCTCTTTTATGTTCTCATCCCAATTGTTGATATAAAACACAGCAATTGTCCCAGCAGCGATCCTTGTGGCGCACCACTAGTCACAGACCTCTGGTCCAAAAACAACCTTCCACCATCGCCCTCTGCTTCCTTCAATAAAGCCAATGTTCTATCCACTTGGCTAGTTTTCCTTGGATCCCAATTGATCTTACCTTCAAGAGCATCCTACCATGTGGAACCATGTCAAATGCCTTGCTGGAATCCATATGGACAATGTCTACAGCTCTGCCCATATCCTTTTTTTTGGGTCACATTTCTAAAAAACTCAGATTCATAAGACGTAATCTCCCATGTGCAAAACAGTGCTGGCTATCCCTAATCTATTTTAACTATGTATTTCTTATCCCTCAGAATATATTCTCGTCCCTTTCAAGCCACGAATCTTATACTCACTGGCCTATAATTCCCAGGCTTTTCCTTGCAGCCCTTATTAAAGAAAGGCACAACATTTGCCATCCTCCAGTCCTCGGTACCTAACCTGTATTTAATGACGACTCGTATATCTCAGCCAGGGAACCTGAATTTTTTTCCTATAGCTTCCCACAGACTGCCTCAAGTTCCCCGCTGCTTATGTCTTTCTCCACTGTAAAAAACAGAAGCGAAACGGAGGTCTTGTTAATAATGACTTCCTTAGAAATATGTTTTTTTCAAATGCTCCTCCAAGTTGTGTTGATATTATCTCTTGTTTTTTGCAATTCCCATAGGTTTTAAGTTTTTTAGCGACCATTTCATGGGCATTGATGTTTTTGTTATCTGTGTATTAATAATTTTGTTTGAATCTTGAAGTGATGCATTTGTTCCAAAAACAATGTCTTTTTATACATTTAACTGAAATATTTTGGCAACAACTTCATGGTTCTTCATATATTTGTGTTGCTGTGTTTTTTTTGTGTGTTAGTAATAAATAATGCCTAATAGATTATGTATTGCTTGACTTGTTTATTTTCTTATTTAATAGTGTGGTGTTATCAGCCCCAGATTTGATGTTCAAGTAAAAGAACTGGAAAGGTGGCAAAATAGTCTTCTACCTTCCCGTCAGTTTGGGTAAGAAATGCTTGAGTATCTACATTTTTATAATATTCCTATTTAAGGCATGACAATCTTGTCCTTTTTAAAATTTGTATTAGCTTTTATTTTGTTCTTGCTTTGGGCATTGAGCCAAATTCATTGTGCTCATCTTGCATCCTTTGAATTGATGAATCTTTCCTGCCTAACCCTAATCCTTCATCAGATTTTTTTTTATTGGTGTTGCTCACCACTTTCATGAAGCCTTAGTTTTTGGATCAGATTTTAATATCTTCAACTCTATTCCTACATGCCTGTGTAGCATTTCAGGATTGAAAAACATTCTCATTGTATTTGTGTTGTTTGCCAGCCCATTTGTTGGCTGCATTGTTAGTTGTGCCGATTGCCATATCACAGGACAAAGTGTGGTCCTTGGTGCCTGCCTAGTATGCTTATGTTGCTAGTTAAAAACTAAGGAAGTGAACAAGATTTCCTGGAGTTATTGTAGAATTGAGGATTGTCAGACACTGTTTTTGCTCTGAGGACTTATTCGTACAGCCTGGAAACAGGTTGTTAGTCCAAATTGTCCTTGCCGGCCAAGATGTCCCATCGAAGCTATACCCATTTGTCCAAATGTTTTATAAACGTTATTGTACTTCACCCGAAACCGGCATCATAGTAAGTTTAGGAAAGAACTGCAGATGCTGGTTTAAATCGAAGGTAGACAAAAAATGCTGGAGTAACTCAGCGGGACAGGCAGCATCTCTGGAGAGCAGGAATGGGTGCAGTTTTGGGTTGAGACGAGGTCGGGTCTGAAGACGGGTCTCGACACGAAATGTCACCCATTCCTTCTCTTCAGAGATGCTGCCTGTCCCACTGAGTTACTCTATAATTTTATGTCTACCATCATAGTATGTTGCCTGATTTCTCATTGATGGAACTGCATAATTTCACGCTGAGGAATATTTGGCTCACATTTTGTAAAAGTGAATTAGAGCTTTCTTTATTTCATAATCATTCAAAGATGATTCCTGTCTTTTTAACATTTATATTAATCCTTAATGGTTGTCCTTTTCATAGAGTCTTCCTTTTATTTATAAAAATATAGCAAAAATGAGTAAGAGCTGCTTCAAGTAGGGGAGGTTTTGAATTAAAGGGCCCAGGACATAGAAAATAGGTGCAGGAGGCGGCCATTCGACCCTTCGAGCCAGCACCGCCATTCATTTTGATCATGGCTGATCGTCCCCAATCAATAACCCGTGCCTGCTTTCTTCCCATATCCCCTGATTCCACTAGCCCCAAGAGCTCTATCTAACGCTCTCTTAAATCCATCCAGTGATGGCCTCAACTGCCCTCTGTGGCAGGTAATTCCACAAATTCACAACTCTTTGGGTGAAAAAGTTTTTTCTCACCTCAGTCTTAAATGGCCTTATTCTAAAACTGTGCCCCTGGTTCTGGACTCGCCCAACATTGGGAACATTTTTCCTGTATCTAGCTTGTCCAGTCCTTTTATAATTTAATATGTTTCAATAAGACCCCCCCCATCCTTCTAAACTTCAGTGAATACAAGCCTAGTCTTTTCAATCTTTCCTCATACGACAGTCCCGCCATCCCAGGGATCAATCTCATGAACCCACACTGCACTGTCTCAATCACAAGGATGTCCTTCCTCAAATGATATATATATATATATGTGTATATTTATTTATGTGTATTTGTGTATATACATGTGTCGGGCTGCGTGGATACCTGATATCAAGCGTGCCTGCTGTACCTGCAAGCCAACTTCAAGGACGCCCAGGTTTCGCTGCACCCCCTCCTTGCCTAACCTAACCCCATTGAGACAATAATCTGCCCCCTTGTTTTTGCCGCCAAAGTGGATAACCTCACATTTATCTATATTATACTACATCTGCCACGCATCTGCCCACTCACTCAACCGGTTCAGGTCACCCTGCAACATCCTAACATCCTCTTCACAGTTCACACTGCCACCCAGCTTTGTGTCATCCGCAAACTTTATAGTGTTGCTCCTAATTCCCTCTTTGAAATCATTAATATATATGGTAAACAGTTGCGGCCCCAACTTCACTCCCAACAGTTGCGGCACTCCACTCGCCACTGCCTGCCATTCTGAAAAGGACCAGTTCACTCCTACACTTTGCTTTCTGTCTGCCAACCAATTTTCTATCCACGTCAACACCCCACCCCCAATACCATGCGCTCTAATTTTAGTCACCAGTCTCCTGTGCGGGACCTGATTAAAGGCTTTCTAAAAGTCTAGATACACTACATCCACTGGCACCCCTTCATCCATTCTACTTGTCTCATCCTCAAAAAATTACAGATTAGTCAAGCATGATTTTCTTTTCATAAATCCATGCTGACGTGGACTAATCCTTTTACTGCTGCCCCATTATTCTTTTCCAAATGCTCCATTATCACCTCTTTAATAATTGACTCCAGCATCTTTCCCACCACCGAAGTCAGGCTAACTGGTCTTCTCTTTCCCTGTTTTCTCTCTCACTCCTTTCTTGAAGAGTGGGATAACATTAGCTATTCTCCAATCCACAGGAACTGATCCTGAATCTATTGAACATTGGAAAATGATCCACAATGCGTCCACTATTTCTAGAGCCAACTACCTGGGATGCAGACCATCCTTCAGTCCCATTAGCCTACCCAATACTATTTCTCGCCTAATGAAAATTTATTTTAGTTCCACTACCACCTTAGACCCTCTGTCCTCCAGTAGTTCTGTGAGATTGTTTGTGCCTTCCTTAGTGAAGACAGATCCAAAGTACCTGTTCAACTCTTCTGCCATTTCCTTGTTACCCATAATAATTTCACCTGCGTCTGCCTTCAAGGGACCCACATTTGACTTTGCTATTCTTTTTCCCTTAACAGATCTATAGAAGCTTTTACTGTCTTCTTTATATTCCTGGCCCAGCTACTCTTTGCTGTGTTATACATCTTTTCTTTTAGTTTTATTCTATCCCCAACTTCTCTTGTCAGCCACGGTTGCCTCCTACTCCACTTAGAATCTTTCTTCCTTTTTGGAATGAAATGATCTTGTGTCTTCCGGATTATGCCCAGAAATTCCTGCCATTGCTGTTCCACTGTCATTCCTGCTAGGATCATAGAAACATAGAAATTAGGTGCAGGAGTAGGCCATTCGGCCCTTCGAGCCTGCACCGCCATTCAATATGATCATGGCTGATCATCCAACTCAGTATCCCGTACCTGCCTTCTCTCCATACCCTCTGATCCCCTTAGCCACAAGGGCCACATCTAACTCCCTCTTAAATATAGCCAATGAACTGGCCTCGACTACCCTCTATGGCAGAGAGTTCCAGAGATTCACCACTCTCTGTGTGAAAAAAGTTCTTCTCATCTCGGTTTTAAAGGATTTCCCCCTTATCCTTAAGCTGTGACCCCTTGTCCTGGACTTCCCCAACATCGGGAGCAATCTTCCTGCATCTAGCCTGTCCAACCCCTTAAGAATTTTGTAAGTTTCTATAAGATCCCCTCTCAATCTCCTAAATTCTAGAGAGTATAAACCAAGTCTATCCAGTCTTTCTTCATAAGACTGTCCTGACATCCCAGGAATCAGTCTGGTGAACCTTCTCTGCACTCCCTCTATGGCAATAATGTCCTTCCTCAGATTTGGAGACCAAAACTGTACGCAATACTCCAGGTGTGGTCTCACCAAGACCCTGTACAACTGCAGTAGAACGCCCCTGCTCCTATACTCAAATCCTTTTGCTATGAAAGCTAACATACCATTCGCTTTCTTCACTGCCTGCTGCACCTGCATGCCTGCTTTCAATGACTGGTGTACCATGACACCCAGGTCTCGCTGCATCTCCCCTTTTCCTAGTCGGCCACCATTTAGATAAAAGTCTGCTTTCCTGTTTTTGCCACCAAAATGGATAACCACATTTATCCACATTATACTGCATCTGCCAAACATTTGCCCACTCACCCAGACTATCCAAGTCACCTTGCAGTCTCCTGGCATCCTCCTCACAGCTAACACCCCCCCCAACTTAGTGTCATCTGCAAACTTGGAGATATTGCCTTCAATTCCCTCATCCAGATCATTAATATATATTGTAAATAGCTGGGGTCCCAGCACTGAGCCTTGCGGTACCCCACTAGTCACTGCCTGCCATTGTGAAAAGGACCCGTTTACTCCTACTCTTTGCTTCCTGTTTGCCAGCCAGTTCTCTATCCACATCAATACTGAACCCCCAATGCCATGTGCTTTAAGTTTGTATACTAATCTCTTATGTGGGACCTTGTCGAAAGCCTTCTGGAAGTCCAGATACACCACATCCACTGGTTCTCCCCTATCCACGCTACTAGTTACATCCTCGAAAAATTCTGTAAGATTCGTCAGACATGATTTACCTTTTGTAAATCCATGCTG
>NW_022630506.1:284978-327252 GCF_010909765.2 Amblyraja radiata
TTTGCTTTCTTCACTGCCTGCTGCACCTGCATGTCTACTTTCAATGACTGGTGTACCATGACACCCAGGTCTCGTTGCATCTCCCCTTTTCCTAATCGGCCACCATTCAGGTAATAGTCTACTTTCCTGTTTTTGCCACCAAAGTGGATAACCTCACATTTATCCACGTTATACTGCATCTGTCATGCATTTTCCCACTCACCCAGCCTATCCAAGTCATCTTGCAGCCTCCTAGCATCCTCCTCACAGCTAACTCTGCCCCCCAGCTTCGTGTCATCCGCAAACTTGGAGATGTTGCATTCAATTCCCTCGTCCAAATCATTAATATATATTGTAAATAGCTGGGGTCCCAGTACTGAGCCTTGCAGTACCCCACTAGTCACTGCCGCCATTGTTAAAAGGACCCGTTTACTCCTACTCTTTGCTTCCTGTCTGCCAGCCAGTTCTCTATCCACATCAATACTGAACCCCCAATACCGTGTGCTTTAGGTTTGTATCTCTTATGTGGGACCTTGTCGAAAGCCTTCTGAAAGTCAAGGTGAAGAGGATGTTAGGAGGTTGCAGTGTGAACTCGACAGGTTGAGTGAATGGGCGGATGCGTGGCAGATGCAGTATAATATAGACAAATGTGAGGTTATCCACTTTGGCGGCAAAAACAAGGGGGGCAGATTATTACCTCAATGGGGTTAGGTTAGGTAAGGGGGAGGTACAGCGAGACCTAGGTGTCCTGCACCGGACACTGAAAGTTGGCATGCAGGTACAGCAGGCAGTGAAGAAAGCTAATGGAATGTTGGCCTTCATAATAAGAGGATTTCAGTATAGGAGTAAAGAGATTCTTCTGCAGTTGTATAGGGCTCTGGTGAGACCACATCTGGAGTATTGTGTACAGCTTTGGTCTCCTAATTTGAGGAAGGACATCCTTGTGATTGAGGCAGTGCAGCGAAGGTTCACGAGATTGATCCCTGGGATGGCGGGGCTGTCATATGAGGAAAGATTCAAAAGACTAGGCTTGTATTCATTGGAGTTTAGAAGGATGAAGGGGATCTTATAGAAACATATAAAAGGACTGGACAAGCTAGATGCAGGAAAAATGTTCCCAATGTTGGGCGAGTCCAGAACCAGGGGCCACAGTCTTAGAATAAAGGGGAGGTCTTTTAAGACTGAGGTGAGAAAAAACGTTTTCACCCAGAGAGTTGTGAATTTATGGAATTCCCTGCCACAGAGGGCAGTGGAGGCCAAATCACTGGATGGATTTAAGAGTTAGATAGAGCTCTAGCAGCTAGTGTAGTCCAGGGATATGGGGAGAAGGCATGCACAGTTTATTGATAGGGGACGATCAGCCATGATCACAATGAATGGCCTCGAAGGGCTGAATGGCGGCCTCCTGCACCTATTTTCTATGTCTATGTTTCTATGAAATGCTCTGAAAAAAATTGGCAGTTCTGATTTAATATGATTGTGGCTGATCATCTAAAATCAGTACCCCATTCGTATACCTTTTTTTCACTGATAGTTTTGACTTGCACTGTTCAATTAAGAATTATCCCTTGCTGCAGTGTTTTAAGCAAATTGGAATGAAATGTACCATTCAAAAATGTGTTCATTTACTTTTGAAGAACCTTTGTAACATATAATCAGAGAATATTGGAACCATTTAGCATGGTTAGTATAGTTAATACTTTGTGCTCAGTCATGCAGCTGCTAGAGACCCTGGTTCCGTCCTAATCTTCGGTCTTGTCTGTGGAGTATGTTTATCTTCCATGATCGTGTAGGTTTTGTCTGGTAGCTTTGGTTTCCTCACACATCTCCACGTTATTTTAATCTTCAAAAATGCACCAGCATCCAGCTTCCCTTTGATTTATGTATAGGGAAATTGAGTGTTTTTTACACGGCTGTTTGCCTCAGAGAAGCGCAAATCATACATGGAAGTGCAGGTAGTATACAGGGCAGTATAATCCGTCAACTGAGTGTGTGTGTGTGTGTGTGCGCGTGTCCCTGTGCATAAGTAAAGCTTACCATTATTCTGCAGCCGGGGTAGGGGACGGCTTCAGGCGGGGGCTGTCAGGTGCCATTTCCTGCTGCTGCCGTGGTCTACGGCTGCCGCTCTTCACCGGCTTCAGGTGGGGACCGGTGTGGAGCATCATGCAGACGTGGACGGCTTCAGACAGGGTCGGCGGGGGGGGACAGAGCGTCCTGCAGCTGGGGCCGGGACGGCTTCAGGCGGGGGCCTGGGGGGGGCCGGCAGGGGGGAGGGAGCATCCTACAGCTGGGGGAGGTGGACGATTTCAGGCAGGGGATGTCTGGGGTTGGGGGGGAGAGCGTCCTGCAGCAAGGGGAGAGGGACGGCTTCTTTTGGAGGGGTGGGGACAGCGCCCTTCAGCCAGCGGAGGGCTGGTGGGGGAGGGGGGGGGGGGGGAGGTGGTCGGCGTCCTGCAGCCGGGGGAGGGAGACGGTTCAGGTGGGGGCTGTCGGGGGCTAGTTGGGGGGGGGGGGGAGAGTCCTGCAGCCGGGAGAGGGGGACGGCTTCAAGGGGGCTGGTGGGGGGGAGATGCGTCCTGCAACCGGGGGAGGAGCGTGGCGTCAGGTGGGGGCCGGTGGGGGAGGAGGCAGTGTCCTGCAGCCAGGGGAGGGGACGGCTTTAGGCGTGGGCCAGCGGAAGCGTTCTGTAGCCGGAGGAGGCCGGGGCCGGCAGGAGCGTCCTGGGGACGGGGACAGCTTCAGGTTGGTGTGGGGGCTGAGTCCTGTAGCCGGGTGAGGGGGACGGCTTCAGACAGGGGCCGCGGGGACGGGACGGGCTTTCTGCAGGTTTAGCACGGGTGTTGTGGGCTGAAGGGACTGGTTTCCGGAGGGCTAGTGCGGACATTGTGTGCCGAATTGACTTTTCTTGGGCGGGTACGGGTGTTGTAGGCCGAATTGACTGGTTTCCAGGGGGCTGGTATGGATATTGTAGGCTGAATTGCATTTTTATTGGGCTGGTACGGGTGTTGTGGGCCAAATGGACTGCAGCCAGAGACGGGGATGGCACCACGCGGGGACGGCTTCAGACGGGGCTTGTCAAGGGCCGGAGGGGGGGGGGGGGTGGGGAGGCTCTGCCGTGGCTCCTTTCTCCTTCTATTCAACCTCTGAAAGTGCAACAACTCATACTTGCTTGGGTCAAACTCCATCTGCCATTTCTCCGCCCATTCCTGCAGCTGTATCTTCTGACAGGCTTCCTCACTAGGCCTCCAATTTTGGCGGCAGCAAAGTTACCCACTGGAATCTTTCTGCTTCCCATTAGACTTTCGAGATACAGCGTGGGAACAGGTCCTTCGGCCCAGCAAGTCTGCACCAACCAGCTACCCCATAAACGAGCACTAGCAAAGTCAATTGACCTACACACCAGTAGGAAGGAACTGCAAATGCTGGTTTATACCAAAGATAGAACACAAAATGCGAGAGTAACTCAGTGTGTCAGGCAGCATTTCTGGAGAAAAAGAATGGTGGCGTTTCTGGTCGGAGGTCTTTTGCAGATGGTCTACAGCCAAAAAAAGCATGCAATCACAGGGCTAACATACAAACTCCACACAGACAGTGCCCGTAGACAGGATCAAACCCGGATCTCAGGCGCTGTAAGGCAGTGGCTACACCACCGGGCTGCCCTTCTTAAACAAAGGAATGGCGTAGGCTACTCTCCAGTGCTCTGGGGCTATGCCCCTGTGGCTAGAGAGAATCAAGGATCCTTGTCAAGGCCCTTGCAATCTCCTTTCTTGCCTCCCTCGTTTACCTGAGATAAATCCCATGTGGTCCTGGGGACTTATCCACCTTCGTGCTCTTCAAGGGCCTCAGCGCCATCTTCTCGATCTCAAAC
Organism: Amblyraja radiata; assembly: GCF_010909765.2. NCBI lineage: Eukaryota > Metazoa > Chordata > Chondrichthyes > Rajiformes > Rajidae > Amblyraja > Amblyraja radiata. The sequence goes on from NW_022630506.1 coordinate 288,826, forward strand.
GGCATTAACATGTTTGTATTCTCTACGCTGATCTCGCTGTCCCCCAAGTCCTCAGTGAATACCTAATCCTTAAAACCTGTGGAGCTATCATAGCATGGAAACGGACCCATCAGCCCAGCCTTTCCATTTCAACCAATATGTCCCATCTGCACTCGTCCAATTTGCCTTTGTTTGGTCCATATTGCTCAAAACCTTTCCTATCTATGTACCTGTCCAAATGTTCACAAGTTATAGTAGCATTAGGCCATTCGGCCCATCGAGTACTCCGCCATTCAATCATGATCTCTGCCTCCTAATCCCATTTCCTGTCTTTTCCCCATAACCCTTGACACCCGTTCTAACCAAGAATTTACCTATCCAATCTAATCAAGAACATGGCTTTTAAATGGTGTTATAGTAACTGCCTCAACTACCTCCTCTGGAAGCTACATATAAGGTGAACTGAGCAGCTCTACGCAGTTGGGGTCTATTGGGGAAATGGGTGAGTGGTGTAGAATATTGCCTTGGGGAACAGGTTGCATTGGGGGACCTGGCCTCCCGTGGGGGCTATGGGTGAGTGGTGTAATATTACCTTGGGAAACGAGTTGCGTTGGGGACCTGGCCTCCCGTGGGGGCTATGGGTGAGTGGTGTAATATTGCCTTGGGGGACCAGGCCTCCTGTGTGACAGGGACCCACCGGGCTCGAATAACTACACCGAAATGGTACACAATAGTGCAAAGATTTGACCACTCACCTTGGTCCCGTTGTCGTTTGTTTGAAGTTTCGTTCAGATTGATGTTTTACTTCACGTTATTGAGCCCACTTTTAGAAGAATAACTGACTGTGCTGTGAGAGTTTTCTGGCAGTTGCAGCTATGACATCACAATGCCATCTCACAGTCCTCCACCCGACAATGAGATCTCAGAAGCCCACTCACCTTTGTCCCGTGGTCGTTTGTGTCAAGTTTGATGTTATATTTCACAAGTTATTGATATTTAAAAGTTGGATCGGAGATTCTGGCAGTTAGTGTGTGTGGTGGAGGGGATTAGTGGGAGGGGGTCGGTTAGTGTGTGTGTTTGTGGGGGGGTGGTGTGTGTTGGGGGGGTTTGTGTGTGGGGGGGGGGGGGGGGATTATTGCATTGGGGGAACGGGGCCAAATTGTCTCACTTGGGCTAGTATATATTACCAAAATTCTCATCTTGTTTGTTTGTGAGTCTGCCTGTGACTGCCTGAGTCGTACCTTGATACCCTGAATTACGCCAAAACGGTACACAATTGCGCTACAATTTTGCACAACCTTATTCACCAATGTCCTGTGGTGTGTGTCAACTTTGTTCAGACTGATGTTATATTTTTGTAAGTTATTGTATTGACATTTTTAACTTAAAAAATTCAAACAGCTGTCTTTACTTGACTGGCACCCCGAAGGACACCGAAGGGTCCTCAACAGGCATGATATTCTTCCGATTTAAATAGGAATTCCGATTTTTTGTTTTGTTTTCATGTTTACCAATTTTTTGTGCCTGATTATTTGGCGGCCAATCAATCGCTGCCTCTAAGGGGGGATGGTATCCAATCACCGACCAGCTTCCTTTAGATTCCCGTCCGATCAACAAATCAGTCTCCTGCCGTCCAATCAGCCGATGTCTCCAAGGGCGTTGCGTCCAATCATATAATGCGCCGGTCACTCGGTGGCCAATCAGGCGCAGTCTCTGAGGGGCGTTGCGGCTAAGCACTGACCAGCTTCCCTTACTGAAGCAGAAGATGGCTGCAGCCAAAATCACTTTTTCTGTGCTGTTTGCACACAGGGCTAGGCAAAGAGACATTACAGGTAACATTTTATGTTATGTGTTAGAAAAATTCTAAGCTTCAATTCTGTTAAGCTGCCAGCAGAAAGCTTGGGAATCGCTTTCAATCTATTGAAAATGCAGGAGCCCCCTGAACCCCCACTGAGGGGGCCTAACTGGCCCCCTTGAAACCCGGCCAATACTTCCTACTGTTTTTCTGAAGGTGAATACCATGCCTGGTCCTCAACCACAGTTCTGGACTTTGCATAATTTAAGACTGCCTTCTCTTTTTTTCCCCCCCCTTTCGCCTGCCGCTCCGGCTAGGATAGGAGCGGAACTGGGGGCAAGGATGGGATTGGAGCCGGTTCCGGGGAAGGGGAAAGTGGGTGAGGTGAGGCGGGAGATTTGGTGGGTGGGATAGGGGGGAGTGGGGGTGGATGGGATAGCAGGAGAGGAGGGGGGTAGGGAGGGGATAGGGGTTATGGAGGGAGTGACTGAGGGTAGGGGAAGGGAGGGGGAGGGAAGGAGGAGAGGGGAGAGCAGAGGGAGGGAAGGGAGTGTTGGGGATGAGGGGGAATGGAGGAGGATAAGGATAGGAAGAAGGATGGTGCAGTTGGTGCAGTTGCTTTGACTCGCTTCACAACGGGATCTCTGGTGTCACAACAGGAACCCGTCAGCCACGTCTGCGCAGTTGGGGTCTATGGGTGAGTGGTGGAATATTGCGTTTGGGGACCAGCCCTCCCGTGTGACAGGGACCCAACTTGGTCTAGTATATTACTAAAACTTGCATCTTGTTTGTCCGTATATATGTGTGTGAGTTCCGGAAACTCCGCCAAAACGGTACACAACAGCGCTACATTTTTTTTTGGCCCACTTTACCATTATCCTGCGATGTAAATGAAACAAGTTTTGTTCAGGTTGATGGTATACTTTACAAGTTATTCACATTTAAAACTATACAAAAAACACTTTTCAAACCACTTTTCCACTTGCCCTGCACATCAGCCACGTTTGACGTCACAATCGGATCCTGAATTTCATTTTTTTTTAAATCGCAATATTTTTTTATTTATTTTTCCGTGTGTACTTCGCCTGGTCTCACAATGGGGAGCTAACAGCTCCACGGATAAATTTCCTTCTATTTTACCATCGCCTCCACGGGTCCTCTCTTCAATTTATTAACTTTAATTTAATTTCTGCCGTCAACGGCACAACTTTGAACGAGGCAGCTGTGGCGGTCCCTGGGGGGTAGGCCACTCCTTGGATCAGCCCCCTCGCCGATTGAGGGACAGGAGCATTGGTCTGCCACGGGGTTTCCAGACGACCCTGGGTTTAATGCTCTCGAGGTGTGTGTGTGGTGTACTCTCGCTGTAGGGATTAAAAGACTACTGTTTGAACCCGCCTGGCGTCTGGCCTTTTCCTGACCTCGTCCAGGCCACTACACTGGTGACTCCACGCCGTTCATCACGTGTCGTGATGGATAATAACGCTGTTGCGCTGAAGCTCCCAACTCTGTGGACCGAAGAACCTGACATCTGGTTCCAGCAGGCCGAGGCACAGTTTGCTGTGAGTGGTATTACAGCAGATGAGACAAAATACTATTACATGGTTGGCGCGCTTGACCAAGCGACTGCGAGGCGAGTTAAGCCTTTCCTCAGGGCCCCCCCGGTAGCAAATAAATATAGGGGCCTTAAGGAATTCAGGAGGTTTGGCTGAGGTGACTGAGCGGGCAGCTCGGATTTTCTGAATGGATGGCCTGGGCGACCGCTGGCCGTCTGCCTTCCTGGAAGACCTCGTCCAGGCCACTACACAGTCGTGCATGCGCACTTTAGTGGAATATTGCATTGGGGGAGTGAGCCCAACGGGTCAACACTTGGTTGTTTCTATTAAATCGGTCCCCTCTCGCCTTAAATCTGTCTCGTCTTGTTCTTGATTCCACTACTCTGGGTAAAAGAATGTGCATTCAACCTATCATGATCTATAAGCACCCCTCAGCCTCCTGTGCTCCAAGGGTTAAAGTCCTAGACTTCCCTCCCTCACCCTTGAGTCCTGGCAACATCCTCGTAAAAGGTGTGATCATTATCTCCACAATGCTCTTCTAATGTAACACCGATCATCTGGCAGGCTCACTTTTCAATCCAAGGTTCAGTCGGACTATCCACATACTGTTTAAGGAAATCTTGGATACACCTGATCTTTTCTGTCATGTAATAATAATAATAATAATAATACATTTTATTTATGGGCGCCTTTCAAGAGTCTCAAGGACACTGTACAAAAATTTAGCAGGTAGAGGAAAAACATGTAAGGGGAATTAAATAAATAGTAGAGACATGACTAGTACACAAAGTAAAGACAGAATTCAATACAAAACACAATATGAGGCAATTAATGCACAGATGAAAAGGGAGGGGGACGTGGGGCTAAGGATAGGCAGAGGTGAAGAGATGGGTCTTGAGATGGAAGATGGTGAGGGACACGGAATTGCGGATCAGTTGGGGGAGGGAGTTCCAGAGCCTGGGAGCTGCCCTGGAGAAGGCTCTGTCCTCAAAACTGCGGAGGTTGGACTTGTGGATGGAGAGGAGACCGGCTGATGTGGATCTGAGGGACCGTGAGGGTTGGTAGGGGGAGAGGAGGTCAGTGAGATATGGGGGGGGGGGGGGGGGCGCAGATGGTGGGGGGCTTTGTAGGTGAGGATCAGGATTTTGTAGGTGATCCGGTGGGAGATGGGAAGCCAGTGAAGTTGTTGGAGGACTGGAGTGATGTGATGCCAGGATTTGGTGTGGGTGATGAGTCGGGCGGCTGCGTTCTGGACCAGTTGGAGTCGGTTGATGTAGGTGGAGCTGATGCCAAGGAGAAGTGAGTTGCAGTAGTCCAGTCGGGAGGAGATGAGGGCATGGATGAGTCTTTCAGCAGCGGGAGGTGTGAGAGAGGGTCTGAGTTTGGCAATGTTGCAGAGATGAAAGAAGGAGGTTTTAATGACATGGCGGATGTGAGGCTCAAGGGAGAGGGTGGAATCAAAGATCACGCCAAGGTTGCAGGCCTGGGGAGATGGGGAGACAGTGGTGCCATCGATGGTGAGAGTGGGGTTATAGATTTTGCTGAGTGTGGCTTTGGAGCCTATAAGGAGGAATTCTGTCTTATCACTATTGAGTTTGAGGAAATTATGTTGCATCCAGGTTTTTATAGCTGACAAACGAGTTGATAAGGGAGAGGGGGGGGTTGTGGGGGGATTTGGTGTCAATGAATATAGGGGAAGCTAAAATCACTTCCTACAACAACCCTATCCACATATCTGATCCTCTATCTCACACTGGCTATCTGGTGATCTATAACATTACAGTAATTGCTCCTTTCATTATTTTTCAGCTCATCACATTATGATAACGTATCCTTCTGTATGTGGCCTCTGTGTACCACCATGGTGTTTTCCCATATTAGTAAAGCAAATCCTGCGCCTTTTTCCTCCCTTTATTGCACCTGAAACACCAAAACCCATGGCACGTTGAGTTGCCAGTTGTGTCCCTCTCGCAACCAAGTTTCTATAATGGCCACAGGATTATAATTCCAATCACTGATCCAGGCTCGAAGTTCATCAGCTTTATCCACAATCTCCCTTGCATTGAAGTAAACACTCTTTAACTCTTCATTATCACCCTCTCCCGTTGAAACTTACAATCCGTGGGGATTCAGAAGAGATGTACTGAAGTTATCGACTCCAAGTTGTATTGACTTAATTAGTGTGTTTTAAAAAAGGGGGAAAATCTGTGATTTAAAATCATGAATGCAGGCAAACCCGTCGTCAAGAACAAGTCAATGCCGAGCAAATGTTATCAAAATATGAAAAATTACATTAATTTATGATGTAGGGTCTGGTTTGAAACTGGATTGCTCTACAGGGATGAATAATAGTTCTTCATTGGTTGAACTTGCAGAAGAATTTGAATACGTAGAACAAATTACACTGCCTTGGGGTTTGGGGTAAAATGGATTGCTTTTGCAGATCTGACATGATTGGGCTGAATATTTCAGCCATCTGTTGATTCTTTGAAGCTCTTGAAAACTGACTTCATTGTAAATATGGGTTTGGACTAAAGCAGTTTAAGGCAGTTGAGAGCTCATGGTTTGTTGATTTATTTCATGGTCATAAGTGATAGGCGCAGAATTAGGCCATTTGGCCCATCATGTCTACTCTGCCATTCAATCATGGCTGATATATCTCTTCCTCTCAACCCCATTCTCCTGCCGTCTCCCCAAAACCCCTGACTCTCGTACTAATCCAGAATATCTAATTCTGCCTTTAAGATATCCATTGACGGCCTCCACAGCCTTCTAACAATGAATTGCACAGGTTCACCACCCTCTAAATAAAGAATTTCCTCCTGCTCGTCTTCCTAAAGGAACACCCTTTTATTCTGAAGCTATGATCTCTGGTCCTCTCCACATCTACTTTATCCAAGCCTTTCACTATTTGCTAAGTTTCATTGAGGTCGTCCCTCGTTTTTCTAAACTCCAGTGAGTAGAGGCCCAGCGCCATCAAACACTCATCATATGTTAACCCACTCATTCCTGGGATCATTCTCGTAAACCTCTGTACCCTCTGCGGCACCAGCACATCTTTCCTCAGATATCAGGCCCAAAATTGCTCACAATGCTCTGAATATGGTCTGACCAGCATCTTATAAAGCCTCAGCATTACATCCCATTTGTTTGTATTGTCGTATTCTCGAAATAAATGCAGCATTGCGTTTGCCTTCCTTACTCGTGCAAATTAACTTTTAGAAACATAGCAAATAGGTGCAGGAGTAGGCCATTCGGCAATTCGAGCCATTCAACATGATTATGGCTGATCATCCAAAATTAGTATCCTGTTCATGCTTTCTCCCCATATCGCTTGATTCTGTTAGCCTAAAGAGCATACATCGCAAATACATTTTTGGGAATCCTGCACCAGCACTCCCAAGTCTCTTTGCACCTCTGATTTCTGAATTCGCGCCCCGTTTAGAAAATAGTCTATGCCTTTATTCCTGCTACCAAAATGCATGACTCCACACTTTGTTACACTATATTCCATCTGCAACTTCTGCCCACTCTCCCAACCTTCCAAGTCCTTCTGCAGAGTCCTGGCTTTCTCTACACTACCTGCCCCTCCACCTATCTTTGTATCAGCTGCAAGCTTGACCACAATATCTTCAATCGCCTCATCCAAATCATTGATATACAATGTGATGTATAGTGGCCCCAGCACCGACCTCTGCGGAATTCCACTAGTTACTGGCAGCCAACCAGAAAAAGCCCTCTTTATTGCCACTCTTTGCCATCTGCCATCCGGCCAACCTGGTATCCATGACTTCCATATCTTCCCCTTGACACCATGAACTCCTCATGTGTGGCACCGTATCAAATGCTTTCTAAAAATCTTGGTAAATAAAATCCACTGACTCCTTTGGCTGTCCTGCTATTTACTTCCACAAAGAATTCCAACAGATTCATCAGGCAAGATCTCTCCCCTTCACAAATGTTAGCTGTGTACTTAAGTTTACGAATTGTTTAACTGGTATTTGAAATTGAAGTGGCACTATTTAGGGTATGAATGACCTTTTTTGGAGAGGATTGTTTGGCATTTTTTCATTTAAAGATCAACCATCTAGTCTTAAAAGTGAGTAAAGGCTGAAATGTCAATTGCGATTATTTTGAACATTAATGCTAAGAAAGTTCTGTACAACCTTAGAGTATTATTCCCAATGTCAGCATCATCAGTTTGCCTACTGTTCTCTTAAAGAATGTTAATTGAATCCAGAAGCTGTCACATGATTTTTTTTTTAAATTGTAGGTACCTCGTTCTCACAACTTCGGCTGGGATCATGGACCATGAAGAGGCCAAACGAAAACACACCGGAGGAAAAATCTTGGGATTCTTTTTCTAAAATGTGAAAACCATTCTGCAATAAAATATCAAACCCATTTGCTTATTTTAAAATTGCATTTTTTTTATGTGCGAGGATTGCTGGGACTTTGGTGCCTATTGTACCAAAGGTAAAGTCATGGGAAATGCATTGTGAGCTTCTGATTCAGGCTTGCATTCTGTCGTGTCTACAATAGTGATCTTGGCTGCTCCACAGTCCAATGATCTCTCTTGTAAATAAATTAATTCTGATCATTGCATCATCTGGTGATTGCTGACGTGCATCTTCTGTATATTCTATGCATTGACTCTTGTTTTGACCTTAACATGTGGGTGCTTTGGAGAGGGTGCAGATGTGGTTCACCGGGATTGTTGTATAGATTACAGAAAATAAGATGCAAGGACAGGTTGGATAACATGTTGAGGCTGTCGAAGTCAGAAGTTTTTTATATGCATTTGGAAAGGGATTGATTTGAGAGTCAGCATGGTTTTGAGCGTGGGAGATCTTGTCTCAAATTTGATTCCGTTATTTTAAGTAACTAAGGAGGTTGAAGAGACAAAAGTCGTAGATATCAGCTGTATGGACCAAGCCCTTTAAGTTTCAGCGTGGGAGACTGCTCCAGATCGCATGGCATCCAGGAATAGCTAGCTGACTGGATACAGAATTGGCTTGATGGAAGGAAGACAAGGGTGGTGGTAGAAGATTGATTTTTGGACTGGACGCACCTTGGTGATCAGTCCTGGGCTCATTGCTGTTTGTGGTTTATATCAATGTATGAGGCATTGTTGAAGTAAGTTACTGAAGTAAGTTTGCAGCTGACACGAACAGGTGGTATTGCAGCGTGAAGATGGATATCAAGAAATATAACAGGATCTTGATTAACTGGGCACTTGGGCCAAGGTATAGCTGTTAATCATATAGTAGAATATGTGTGTGTGTATCTATATATGTGTGTGTGTGTGTGTATGTATATATATATATATATGTATGTGTGTGTGTGTGTGTGTGTGTGTGTATATATATATTGATATAAACCACAAACAGCAATGAGCCCAGGACTGATCACCAAGGTGCGTGCAGTCCAAAAATCAATGCTCTACCACCACCCTTGTCTTCCTTCCATCAAGCCAATTCTGTATCCAGTTAGCTATACACACACACACACACACACACGCACACGCACACGCATATAACAATTACAGCACGGAAACAGGCCATCTCGGCCCTTCTAGTCCGTGCCAAACACGTATTCTCCCCTAGTCCCATCTACCTGCACTCAGACCATAACCCTCCATTCCTTTCCCGTCCATATAACTATCCAATTTATTTTTAAATGATAAAATCGAACCTGCCTCCACCACCTTCACTGGAAGCTCATACCACACAGCTACCACTCTCTGAGTAAAGAAGATCCTCCTCATGCTACCCCTAAACTTCTGTCCCTTAATTCTCAAGTCATGTCCTCTTGTTTGAATCTTCCCTACTCTCAGTGGGAAAAGCTTATCCATGTCAACTCTGTCTATCCCTCTCATCATTTTAAAGACCTCTATCAAGTATATATATATATATGTATGTATGTATGTATATTCCTTCTGCTATATGATTAACAGCTATACCTTGGCCCACGTGCCCAGTTAATCAAGGAGATATACTAGAATGTTGCCTGGGTTTCAGCACCTAAGTTACAGAGAAAGGTTGAACAAGATAGGTCTTTATTCTTTGGAGGGGACTTTATAGAGGTCTTTAAAATTATGAGAGGGATATGAGAGGCACCTCCCCCCTTGCCTAACCTAACCCCATTGAGACAATAATCTGCCCCCTTGTTTTTGCCGCCAAAGTGGATAACCTCACATTTATCTATATTATACTACATCTGCCACGCTTCTGCCCACTCACTCAACCGGTTCAGGTCACCCTGCAACCTCCTAACATCCTCTTCACAGTTCACACTATCACCCAGCTTTGTGTCATCCGCAAACTTTATAGTGTTGCTCCTAATTCCCTCTTCCAAATCATTAATATATATGGTAAACAGTTGCGGCCCCAACACCGAGCCTTGTGGCACTCCACTCGCCACTGCCTGCCATTCTGAAAAGGACCCGTTCACTCCTACTCTTTGCTTCCGGTCTGACAACCAATAAACTCTCTTGACTCTAATTTTAGTCACCAGTCTCCCGTGCGGGACCTTATCAAAGGCTTTATGAAAGTCTAGATACAATACATCCACTGGCACCCCTTCATCCATTTACTTGTCACATCCTCAAAAAATTCCAGAAGATTAGTCGAGCATCATTTCCCTTTCATAAATCCATGTTGACTTAGACTAATCCTTTTACTGCTATCCAAATGCCCCATTATTGCCTCTTTAATAATTGACTCCAGCATCTTTCCCAGCACTGAAGTCAGGCGAACTGGTCTGTAATTACCTGTTTTCTCTCTCCTTTCTTGAAAAGTGGGATAACATTAGCTATCCTCCAATCCACAGGAACTGATCCTGAATCTATTGAACATTGATCACCAATGCGTCCACTATTTCTAGAGCCGCCTCCCTGAGGACCCTGGGATGCAGACCATCAGGCCCAGGGGATTTATCATCCTTCACTCCCATCAGCCTACCCAATACTATTTCTCACCTAATGAACATTTCTTTCAGTTCCTCTATCCCCTTAGACTCTCTGTCCTCCAGTATATCTGGGAGATTGTTTGTGTCTTCCTTAGTGAAGACAGATCCAAAGTACCTATTCAACTCTTCTGCCATTTCCTTGTTGCCCATAATAATTTCACCCGTGTCTGCCTTCAAGGGGATCCACATTTGACTTTGATACTATTTTTCCCTTAACATATCTAAAGAAGCTTTTACTGTCCTTTGTACTCCTGGCCAGCTTCCGTTTGTACTTCATCTTTTCAGCCTGTATTGCCCGTTTTGTTTCCTTCTGTTGTCCTATGGAAGTCTCCCAATCCTCTGGCTTCCGGCTACTCTGCTGTGTTATAAATCTTTTATTTTAGTTTTATTTTATCCCTAACTTCGCTTGTCAGACCTCCTCTCTCTCCCCCCCACCACTCTCGCCCCCCCACCACTCTCTCCCCCCACCACTCTCTCCCCCCACCTCTCTCTACTCCCACCTCTCCCCCCCTCTCTCCCCCCCCCCACGCCACCTTAGTCGTCATTCTATGCTGCAAGTGCACCAAGTTTTCTTCCGATTGGTGGAATATTCCAAAAGTTATTAAGGTTTAAAAATCGCAAGATCATTAGGTTGGTCTTCTCTCCTGTCAATCACCGGGGCAGCAACGCCCCTTCTGGCACATGCTGTCAATCACTGGGGCGAGGAGAATAAACCCCTGAGCCTGGGCTAAATACATGAGCCCTGAAGCCACGCTGAGTCGGGGTGCCCGGAGGTGGCACTTAGTCTGGGAGCCTGGAGATCGCGATGAGTCGGGGAGCCTGGAGGCGGCGCTGAATCGGGGAGTCAGTAGTGGAAGCGGCCCGCAGTGCTGCAACCTCGAGATCCTGGGGAAGTGGGGGGGATTGAGGGTGCTGTGCTCTGGCGGGGACACCACCTCCGTCCACACCCACTCCTTCCCCAACCCCCCACCCGCTCCCCTCACTCATCCCCCCAGCGTGGGCCACGGCAACGGTAAACACCTGAAGCCGTCCTCTTCCACAGCTGCAGGACGAGCCCAAGAAAAGTCAATTCGGCCCACAACGTCCGGAAACCAGTCCCTTCGGCCCACAACTGTACTAGCCCTCCAGAAAGCCCCCCACTCTGCCCCCCCACCTGAAGCACTTCCCCCTCCAGCGGCTGCAGGATGCTCCCACCTGAAGCCATCCCCCTTACCGGCTACAGGACGCTCTCCCCTCCCACTGCTGGCTTCCACCTGTAGCCTTCCCCGTCTCCAGCCACAAGAAGCTCCCGCTGGCCCCCACCTGAAGCTGTCCCCCTCCTCCGGATACAGGGTTGTCCTGACAGCCCCTGCCTGAAGTCTCCTTTATCTCCAGCTGCAGGTTTCGCCCCACCAGCCCCCTCCTGAAGCCGGTGGGGAGTGGCAGTGGCAGGCCACGACAGCAGTAGCAGTAGGGCATGGCAGCAGAAGGCCACGGCAGCAGTAGCAGTAGGGCATGGCAGCAGAAGGCCATGGCAGCAGTAGCAGTAGGGCATGGCAGCAGAAGGCCACGGCAGCAGTAGCAGTAGGGCATGGCAGCAGAAGGCCACGGCAGCAGTAGCAGTAGGGCATGGCAGCAGAAGGCCATGGCAACAGTAACAGTAGGGCATGGCAGCAGAAGGCCACGGCAGCAGTAGCAGTAGGGCATGGCAGCAGAAGGCCACGGCAGCAGTAGCAGTAGGGCATGGCAGCAGTAGCAGTAGGGCATGGCAGCAGTAGCAGTAGGGCATGGCAGCAGAAGGCCACGGCAGCAGAAGGTCATGCCAGTGGCAGGCCACAGCAGCGGTTGCAGTTGGCTATGGCAGCGCTAGGACACAGCAGCGCTCCCTCCCTCCCATCACCACCGGCACCCGACAGCCCCTGCCTGAAGCCACCCCCTCCCCTGGCTGCATGGCATCCCCTTCCCCACCCCCACTGGCCCCCGACAGCCCCTGCCTGAAGCTGTCCCCCTCCCCAGCTGTAGGTCGCTCACCCTCCTCCACTGACAGCCCCCGCCTGAAGCTGTTCCCCTCGCCCCGGCTGTAGGACGCTCCCCCCTCCCCCAACAGCCCCCGCCTGAAGCCATCCCTCTCCCCCACCTGGAGGACGTTCACCCCACTGACAGCCCCCCCTCCCCCTTCTCCCATCCCCCTCTCCTGGCTGCAGGACGCTCACCCTCCTCCCCAGCTGCAGGGCGCCCCCTGTCAACCCCCGCCTCAAGCCGTCTCCCTCCCCCAGCTGCAGGACACTCGCCCCCAGCCCCCCCCCCCCCCCCCCCCCCCCCCCCGACAGCTGCCGCCTCAAGTTCAAAGAACGGAGAACAACGTGTGATCCTAATATCATGATTGAAGAGAAGCATCATGATCAGGCTCTGTTGTATATTCAAGACAAGCTTGAGAATTACAACAAAACAATGGAATGCTTTCATTTGCCATGACCAAGAAATGGAAGGATGCACCTTGATGGTGACAATCCAGAATTGCTGCAGGAATTGCAATACGATAGAACTGAACAGCAGTTTGTTGTGGAGAATGAGTCTGCTGAATGTTGAGCAGAGAGCAGTGTATGACCAGGTGTGCAACTGATTGAAAAGGAAGCTTCACCAGGAGGAACGGGAAAAACATTTATCACCAATTTGATCCTCTCCAGAGTTAGAGGTCAAGGTGATATAGCTATTGCTGTAGCATCCTCTGGGATAGCTGTTAAAGTAATGGCTGGTGGAAGAACTACACATTCTCAATTCAAGATACCCATCCAAGTGACCGAGGATACATTCTGCAACATTGCGAAGGACTCTCACAAGGCACGTTTAATGAGGCAAGTGAAACTCATTGTTTGGGATGAATGCCCAATGATTAGGAGGGAGAGATTTGAAGTGGTGGACAGAACTCTTCAAGATGTATGCACCAACACTAAGCCTTTTGGCGGCATTCATACCATTTGTTGTGGCGATTTTTGACAACTAATATAACCATATAAACCATATAACAATTACAGCACGGAAACAGGCCATCTCGGCCCTACAAGTCCGTGCTGAACTAAATTCTTACTGAGAGTCGCTCTATGCACTTATGCTACATCCTGGGCATCGTGTAGATTTTCACTACCACACAGATCCTTTCTGAATCTCCTCAGCCTTCCAGCATCAATGCAAGCAAATCCCAGTAACTATTCTACTTTGAGCTCCACCATTATTATCTTTACCATATAACCATATAACAATTATAGCACGGAAACAGGCCATCTCGGCCCTTCAAGTCCGTGCCGAATACTTATTTTCCCCTAGTCCCATGTACCTACACTCAGACCATAACCCTCCATCCAATTTATTTTTAAATGATAAAATCAAACCTGCCTCCACCACTTCCACTGGAAGCTCATTCCACACAGCTACCACTCTCTGAGTAAAGAAGTTTCCCCTCATGTTACCCCTAAACTTCTGTCCCTTAATTCTCAAGTCATGTCCTCTTGTTTGAATCTTCCCTACTCTCAATGGGAAAAGCTTATTCACGTCAACTCTGTCTATCCTTCTCATCATTTTAAAGAACTCTATCGTCCCCCCTTAACCTTCTGCGCTCCAAAGAATAAAGCCCTAACTTGTTCAACCTTTCTCTGTAACTTAGTTGCTGAAACCCAGGCAACATTCTAGTAAATAATAAGATTAAATGAGAACTTACCAGTTTGAAGTTTGATCTTTATTTTATGAGGAGTTACGTTGAGGGACAACGTGAAGAAGACCCCGTCCAGGCGCACATGCGTCAACCTTCAAAGCAGCGGTGTGAAATCACAGATGATAATTACCGAAGCATAATAGTAAGCTATGTGAGACAAACATAACTTACAGTTGATTTTTATGAGGGTGGGAGCGGAGGGCACGTAGTCCCTCAACGTAACTCCTCATAAAATAAAGATCAAACTTCAAACTGGTAAGTTCTCATTTAATCTTACTACGTGAAAATTTTAAAGCTTCTGTGATTTCATGCCGTAGATTCAATCCAGGCGTCTCACTGCATTGATTGACTCGAAATCAGTGAAAGCAATCAATAATATACAACCATAACATTAATGTAATCAGTTACTGGTTTTTATTTATTATAACACAACATTTTTGTCCCCTTTTTTTTTATCACCGGGGAACATTTAAGACTGAATCCAAAACTGCACCACCATATACACCAGGGTCTGCAATTTCTTTATGGTAATATTTGTGAAATCCGTTCACTTGCCCATCCTGCGGGCGCGAGGATATGGTCTAGTGGAACGTCCAAATCCTTGGCCGCCGATGTTGCTGCCGCCCGGGTGGAATGAGATTTAAATTTGTCAGTATTAATCCCTGCATCCAACAGCACCTGCTTCAGCCACCTCGAGATAGTCTGTGCTGACACTTTCTTATGTGTTTTTTTTATGGCTGATAAACAATGCTGATTCTGCACCTCTTAAGCCCTTGGTGGCCTCAATGAAACATTTAAAATGTGCCACTACACATAGTCTTGGATCCGTAGGATATGCTGCAAAGACCAATTTGGACCCAGTGACTCCTGGTCTGCTCTGTTTGAGTAAATCATGGATATAGAATGTAATTGCCTCTGTTGTCATTCCCATTCTGTCTATACGTCATTTATGTAATGTCTGTACACTTTGTGCTGAATCTAATGCCATTAGCATGACTACCTTCATGGTAATTTTGTCTAAAGACAAATTTGAAATGGGACTCCATTCCCGAAGTAACATGAGCACATCCCTACATTCCAGATTTCTGTATATCTGGGTCTGGGAGGTTTGGCATTGAAAATTCCCTTCATGTACCTACAGACCAAGGGGTGTGATCACTAGAATCTGCTGTTCAGATGCTCTCCATAAATATGCAGAGAGGGCACTTCTTGCAGTATTGATTGCACTATAACTTAAATTTACATAAAAATGTAGTGTTGACAGAAATTCTAAAACATCTGAGATGTCTGCAGTGTGGTATGAAATATTTTGTCTTGAGCAAAACACCTCCCATTTCTTAATGTAAGAAATGTACTGCTTCTGGGTACTATCCCTCCAGGCTCCTGCAATTACATCCATAGTGCGATCTGATAGTCCTCTTCCGAGATATGGCCTTTTTAGAATCTGCAAATCAACAAATCAATACGATCATGTAAAGGATGAAAATCACCAGTTACAGGGTGCACAAGTAGGTTTTCTTGTCTTAGAATATGCATAAGAGGTTCTGTGACCATTTTTAGCACTAGTTTTAACATGGTTGTGTAGGCCAATCTGGGACCACCAACAATCCTGAAGCATCATCCTGCTTGATCTTTTGTAGACCTACTAATAAGACAAAAGGGAGGAAATGCATATAAAAACATTCCACCCCAATTTAGCGAGAATGCATCCACCGCTGTTGCACCTGGATCTGGTTCCCATGAAACATATTGAGGTAATTGGTGGTTCAGCCTAGATGCAAACAAGTCAATTTCTGGCATTCCAAATTTTTCAACAATGTTATAAAAAATGTCACGATTTAACATCCAATCTGTATTATCATTACATTTTCGTGACCTGATGTCTGCAATTATATTGAATTTACCTGGTGGGTAAATCGCCGAAAGCCAAATGTTTCGAATAATACACCAGTGCCAGATAATGTTTGCCAATCTGTCACAAGCTTCTGACTTGATTCCACCCATATGATTGACATATGCTACTGCCGTAGTGTTGTCAATCTGAACCTGCACATGCAGATTTTGCACATTAGAGCAATAAGCTTTAAGCCCATAAAATGTACTTAATAATTCTAGATTGTTAATTCCATGTGCTTCGAGCAAAGGTTCCTCTTCCACATTCCATCTGCCTCCACAGCTGGTAATGGTATCCGTAGCGCCCCAACCTAGCGCACTTGATCAGTCTGTAGAATGATAGCAGGTGATTCAACCTGAATTTTCCTGGAAGAATAGGAAACACTCTTAATCCACCATTGTACATCAGCAATTGCTGTTGCTGATAATTGCATGGGCCTATCAAAATGCCCCAAATTTCTTTTTAATGCTTGTACCTTTGCTCGCTGCAGTTGCTGATAATGCAGTGGACCGAACTGAAAATGAAGTGACAAGTTTGCCAAGTAAGCTTGCCACTTGCCTAATTGATGGTTGATGCTCTGTAATTAGTTTGTTACAACCCTCAATTAACTGCAGCTTTTTGTCCTTGGGTAAAGTCACTATCATGTGTTCTGAATTAATAGTGAACCCCAAATAATCAATTGTTTTATTTGGAGACAATCTGAATTTATCTGGATGTATTAAAACACCCAGCTTTTCAAATGTGAGCTTGACTTCTGATACTGATGCTTCTGTTGTAGCTTCAGTATCACCCACAATTAAAATATCATCCAAATAAGCCATTATCAAATGGCCCTGGGCTCTTAGCAATGCTAGGACTGGTTTTAACAATTTTGTAAACAGTCTAGGGGCTGAGGTTAAACCATTAGGCAATGCTTTGAACTGCCATTATTGATTCATCCAGTTAAATTTCAAATATCTTCGGTCATTATCATGCACAACCACAGAGTAATATGCATCTTGCAGATCTATGCTGGCCATATAGCATTCTCTTGAAATTAGCTGCATAGTATTAGTAAATGTCTCCATTTTGAAAAGTTTATACTGTACAAAAGGGTTAAGACTTGTAAGATCAAGGATGATTCTACAACCACCATCCTTTTTTGCTCTAGAAAAAATACTAGATATAAATTGGTGGTTTTGATAAACTGTCTTTTCAATAACCCCTTTCCTACTTTCTTTAGAGAAAACATGCATTCGCTTTGGAACATGTTGAGTAGGAGGATTCAAATGTGGGTAGAATTCAATTCTGAACCCCATATTACTGCACAGTATAAATGCATCAGATGTTATTTTCCGCCATTCTTTTAGGAAGAATTGTAACCTTCCCCCAATTTGCGAATGTGAAACATCTAATATGTTTCTTCCAGAACCAGACCCACCTACCTCAGGGTTTGCAGGTGTCACATGTTGTACCTTGCCCCTTGTGGGAATGCCATGTCCTCCACGCCCTGGAGCAGCGGGCCAATAACGCGTATATGGGTACGAACGGCATTTTCCTTCACCAGCTCCAACCACCCTTCGGTATGGATATTGCCTTCGACCTGATCTGCCAAACATCGGTGGTTTAATCATCCCTATGGTTTTTGCTTCTTCATTCAGGACTTTCACCCTTTAGGCTAGATCATCTCCAAAGAGTAAGTTCGGCAATTGTATATTTGATGGTTTACAGAGCCCTGCAAACTTAGGATGTATGTTAGGTATTATAACACTTTTACGAATGCAGTTTATTCCGAAGTGTGCATTACACATTAGTGCCAAAACATCCTGTTGTGACGGTGTCACATGTCCTTCTTCCAGGTCTCTGGCAAATGCCGTAATACTTGACTCCATTAATCTCAGCACCCGCTGTAACCTCATTTCTTGTGCGCGTACTGCGGTGCCCAAATAGCCCCATATTACACTGTTTACTGCTGGGACTGGTAGCAGTGCGCAATTCTGCGGGATTTCATATTTATTAATAGTCTCATCCATCGTTAGTTCTTCTAGCAGGTAATTTATAGTTGCTGCTATTTCTTCTGCCAATGGTTGTCCCTTCAGTCTGGGACGAGAATTTTTGGGCCAGACCTGGTACTTTGGGCTCTATTATTGGGCTCTGGTCCTCATATGATTCATTATCAGAATCTTCTGGATATTCCTCCTCATAGTGGGGTTCATCTGGTATTTCTTCTTCAGGTGTTTCATGCGCTGGTTCTCTTATAGACCTCCGCTTAGTAAACCCTTTTTGGGGTATTCCACTCACAGGCTCTTCCATAGAACCATACTCTGGCAGCCCTTTTTTGGTTGCTGCTAATGCTGGATCTCCTGTAGACCAATGCCTGTATTGTCTTTCTTCAGACATTTCTGGTGCTGGCTCTCTGCTAGGCCAACGTTTCCCAGGACCTCTCCTGGGTGTTCCATACACTGGCTCTCCTGTAGGCCCACAGTATTCCTTCTGGAGTGTGCCTTTGTAAATAATTTTCCCCCATAAGGAATTCCAATTGTGCGACCCGATCTGACATGACCTCCGGGTCTGACTCATCCGAGTCTACTGTTCTGTTTGTGTTATTTTTGGCCGTACACCCTATAGGTGTTTCAACGGTACTTTTCTCTACCGTTTCTGAAGTAGCTGGTTTTTCTACAGCAGACTTGTTAACGGGGCGCCCGCTACTCTCAGGCACTCTGTCCTCTTGAGTTTAGCTGCGGTGCGCTTCCCTTTATTTTTCCCACTTTTCTCCATATTTAGACTTGCCTGTTTCTTAGGACACAATCTCCACGGAAGAAAATTTGCCTGAAGTGAAAGTAAAAGTACTTGGAGGGCCCTGCTCCTCCCAACACGGTCACAGTCGCTATGCGTCTGACGATATGACGCATGTGCGCCTGGACGGGGTCTTCATGTAGTCACACACGTGACTTCGAAGTAAAATCTCCTCTGTACTCTCTCTATTTTGTTGACATCCTATAATTAGGCGACCAAAATTGTACCCCATACTCCAGAATTGGCCTCACCAATGCCTTGTACAATTTTAACATTACATCCCAACTTCTATACTCAAACTTTACTACGTTCTTATTGAGAGTCACTCTATGCACCTGTGTTCCATCCTGCAGATTTACATCACCACATTATTAATGTGCACTCTCAGATATCAGGAAAATTGTTTGCAAGTGCTATAATAGTATTCTTGGTACAAGTACAAGTAACTTAGAGTGATAGAGTGATACGGTGTGAAAACAGGCCCTTCGGCCCAACTTGCCCACACCGGCCAACAATGTCCCAACTAGTCCCACCTGCCTGCTCTTGGTCCATATCTCTCCAAACCAGTCTATCCATGTACCTTTCTAACTGTTTCTTAAATGGTGGGATAGTCCCCACCTCAACTACCTCCTCTGGCAGCTTGTTCCAATTCTCTGCCACCCTATGTGTGAAAAAGTTACCCCTGGGATTCCTATTAAATATTTTCCCCTTCACCTTGAACCTATGTCCTCTGGTCCTCGATTCCCTTACTCTGGGCAAAAGACCCTGTGCATCTACCCGATCTATTCCTCTCATGATCTTATACATCTCTATAAAATCATCCCCTTATCCTCCTGCGCTCCATGGAATAGAGACCCAGCCTACTCAACCTGTCCCTACAGCTCACACCTTGTAAATTGTATTGGATAGTCCCTCATTGTGATGCTTGCTCCTTCAATGCTTTACTTTCTGATGAAATTTCAGTCAATTTTAAGATGAATTTCTATTTAGTATGTCTCTAACAATCATGGAAATTACTGGGAATCTCCCTAAATTGTAGGTTAGAAAATACAATATTCTGTTGGGACAGATTATTCAGGCTTTCTGGTGGCTGATAGGGAAACCTGGAAAGGCAGAGATTCAATCTATGAAAGCTAATATCTTGGTGCCAAAGTAGTGTAGATCCTGTCCATTCTTCTGGGATAGAGGAATGACTGAGGTCTGCAAAGGGTTAAGAAAGTGATTCATTTTAAGATGAAATGGAGAAATGTCCAGCTAACAGTGTGAAAGTGCAGGGGACAAAATCAACCACTAGATGCTGCTGTGCACCATGTTGTGAACAAATTGATAAATTACAGCATTTGTAGTTTCCCCATAAATGAAGATTTCACTGCAATTTTCTGTGAAGATTTAATCCCATTTGCTTCTTTGATACATTTGATTTGCATCAGCTTGTATCTGTTTAGTTTTTGTTTTAGAAATACAGTGTGGAAACAGATCCTTTGGCTCACCGGGTCCGTTACCAATAAGATATCAGCAGGTCTGTACGGGTGACCTGTTTTGCCATACGTTGGGCAAGTACAGCACATTGTGCTGAGCGAAGAACGAGGGAAATGGAATGTCATACTTTATTATTAGGGTGGGATCTCATACAGGACAGAGGCAGGTGAGAGGTTAGAAGTTGGTAAAGAGGTTGGTGCGAGAAAGGTTGGAGGACTGAATAAGAAGGAGAAAGGGGGAGAGCGAGGAAGGTTGGTTTCAACTGCAGGTATTTCAATGCAAGGGGCCTGATGGGAAAGGTCGATGAATTTGGGGCATGGATAGGTACGAGCGACTGGGGCATTGTAGCCATTACTGAAACCTGGTTAAGGGAGGGGCAGGACTGGCAGCTCAATATTAGAAAAAAAAGAAAATACGAGGAGGCCATTTGGCCCTTGGAGCCAGCACCGCCATTCATCATGATCATGGTTGATCATCAGTAACCCGTACCTGCCTTCTCTCCATATCCCTTGATTCCGCTAGCCCCAAGAGCTCTATCTAACTCTCTTTTTAATTTAATCCAGTGATTTGGCCTCCACTGCCTTCTGTGGCAGAGAATTCCACAAATTCACAACTCTCTGGGTGAAAAAGTTTTTCTCATCTCAGTTTTAAATGGCTTCCCTTTTATTCTTAGACTGTGGCCCCTGGTTCTGGACTCCCCCAAAATTGGGAACGTATTTCCTGCATCTAGTCCTTTTATTAATTTATACGTTTCTATAAGATATCCTCTCATCCTTCTAACTTCCAGTGAATCTAAGCCCAGTCTTTCCAATCTTTCCTTATATGACAGTCCCGCCATCCCGGGAATTAACCGACGTGAACCTACGTTACACTCCCTCAATAGCAGGAATATCCTTCCTCAAATTAGGAGACCTCCACTACACATAATACTCCAGATGTGGTCTCACCAGGGCTCTGTACAACTGCAGAAGAACTTCCTTACTCCTATACTCAAATCCTCTCGTTATGAAGGCAAACATGCCATTAGCTTTTTTCATTGCCTGCTGATCCTGCATTTTTACTTTCAGTGACTGGTGTACAAGGACACCCAGATCTCAGTGCACTTCCCTTTTCCCAATCTGACACCATTGAGATAATATTCTGCCTCCTTGTTCTTGCCGCTGTTCCCCCAACGTGCGGTTGTGGGGGGGGGGGGGGGGGAGGCGGCTTGCAGCGTCACACACACTAACTACCCCCCCCCTCCCCCGCACTCACGCTAATTACCCCCCTTGATATTTTATTAATATTATTAATTTGCTCCTTTTACCCCATAACCACCGTATCTACTGACGCATAGCCCCCAACTTGCAGTCACATCTAGAGAGGGGAGGGGGGGGGGCGGGGTTAGAGAGTGAGGGCAGAGAGAGAGAGACAGAGACACAGAGGGGCAAGAGGGATAGGGGGCAGAGAGGAGGAGAAGAGGGAGGGTGGGTGAGGTGGGAAAGGTGGGGGAGGAGGGGAGGAGAGAGAGAGGGTGAGAGTGAGGGGCAGAGAGAAGGGGTGCTGAGTGGGGTGAGGGGGAGAGGGGAAGGAGAGAGGGGGAGGAGAGGGAGGGAGAGGGGGAGAGAGGGTGTGCTGAGAGGGGGGGTGAGGTGAGGGGAGGGGGAAGATGTGGGGAGCAGGGAGGGGGAGGGAAGGGGGTAGGTGTGTGTGGAGGGGAGGGACAGTGGGGGAGGGGATGGAGGGGAGGAGAGGGAGAAAAAGAGGGGAGAGAGAGAGTAGGGAGAGGGGGGGAGAGGAGGGGGGAGAGGAGAGGAGAGGGGGGGAGGACAGGGGGGGGGAGGAGAGCGGGGGCAGGAGTGGGGAGAGGAGGGGGGGGGGGGGGAGAGGAGAGGAGGGGAGAGGGGAGGGGGGGGGGGAGAGGAGGCCTTTTTACTTCAACCCAAACAACCATTTGCAGGCAGTGCTTTTTTCCTCAAACTAACCATATTTTCATTTTCAAACCACATTAAGGGTACTCACAGTGCTGTGGAGACATTTGTTCAGTGTCATTCAGAGCTCTGATTGAGGCACACCACTTGCAGAGACTGATTGAGGCACACCACTTCCTGGTTTTATAGCCCCTCCCCCTCCCTCCAGCAGGGGCAGCAGAGAGCATGGGGAATTTTGTAAGAACATTAATATCTCTGTCATTTTTCATCAACGGGAAAATTCCTCGGCACACATGCGGCGGAGGGGGGCTCTGAGCGAGGTGGCCAAAAATGACGGCCGTAGGTGGTGGCGTTCTCTCGGAAATCGCAGCACAGATGGCCAAAAGCGGTCAAGAACAGATTTAGTAATATAGATAGATAGATACTGCATCTGACATGCATCTGCCCACCTTGGCTGATGAGA
Organism: Amblyraja radiata; assembly: GCF_010909765.2. Classification (NCBI taxonomy): domain Eukaryota; kingdom Metazoa; phylum Chordata; class Chondrichthyes; order Rajiformes; family Rajidae; genus Amblyraja; species Amblyraja radiata. Next base: position 311,331 of record NW_022630506.1, read on the forward strand.
GAAATGGAGGCATTGATCAAGATTAAAAAGGATGCATGGGACAAGTATAGGCATTTGGGATCAAGTGTATCCGTGGAGGAGTTTAGGGAACGAAGGAGCAAAGTAAAAGAAGCAACCAGAAAGACAAAAAGTGGCCAGGAGGTAGGTCTGGCAAATAGCATTAAGGACAATCACAAGAGGCTACATAAGGGGAAAAAAGGGTATCTAGAGAGAGAGTGGGACCCCTCAGGAATCAAAGCAGTCAACACTGTGTGGAGCCACAGGAGATGGGCAAGGTCTTTAATGAGTATTTCTCCTCTGTATTTACCGAGGAGAAAGACAGGAGGACGGAGGAATTTGTGGCAGTCAATGGAAGTGTCTTGAGAACAGTCTGTGTTACGGTTGAAGAGGTGCTGAAGGTACTATCGTGAATAAAGGGAGACAATTCTCCAGGGACTGATCATATATATCTGAGGACATTGTGGGAAGGCAGAGAGGAAATTTTAAGGAGTGATGATTGAAATTTACGAGTCGGTGCCGGAAGATTGGAGGGTGGTAAATGTTGTGTATCTATTCAAGAATGGCTGCTGGGAATATGCTGGGAACTATAGGCTAGTGAGCTTAACATTCGTAGTTGGGAAGTTACTAGAGTGTATTCTGAGGGATAGAACATACAGGCATCTAGACTGACAATGGGTGATTCGGGATAGTCAGCATGGCTTTGTACATGGGAGGTGTAAGTTATTGGGGCCAATCCGGACTTGGACAAGGACATGGCTATTTTAAAAGACAAATTTGCTGGCTGCAATGGAAAAACCCCCCCAATCCACAGAAAGAATCAAACCCGTCTGGCCTGTGGACTTGGACATCACACAACGGTGTGAACAGGAAAGGCTGAGACGGAGATAACGAGATTCTCTTGGATACACAAAGGAAGGAACCAAGCCTCAGCAGACGGTGGTAAACAGGCCAGCACAAGCACAATCACCATCGGGGATGATAACGATCAGGCTGAGGGATCATGACATCAGCAAACCCCTTATCATCGGAAGCCTATTGTTCATGCCAGATCGAAACTGGGAAACATCAAAAGAACCCCTTTTATCCAGAGGACCACCTGGGGGTTTCAAAGGAAGCTCAGGTATAAAAGTCGAAGTCAAGCCAGAACTCTCTCTCTCTTCCTGCTCTTCCTGTTCTGCTGGACAGCTCGTGGGCCTGCATCGACTTAGCTGTGAGTATCCTGGTGACCTGGTGAAAATTCCCGAAATAGGATAGAGGTCGAGGGGGAGTAACTTGTGTTAAAGTAAGTTTCACGACGTGCCCGATAGTTTTCCGTTCATAGTCTTAGTTTAAAGCATAAGTTTAGCCACGCATTGTGTAGTGTTGGTGAGATTCGATTTCTCATTGTTTAATAAAGCCTGTAAATTTTAGACTTGCTTTGAGTCCATCTTGGTTTCTGTTTTCTCTCATCAGCACACTCTGGTCAATTCAACCTTTGTATCATATCCCACCATAATTCCGAGGTCTAGAACCTAGGGGAATCCTTTTGTGGAGTAAAGGGAAACGCAAAACCCCTACAGAATGGCGACCGCGGCAGGACCTCGGTGGTTTGGGATATGTGATTTGTCAGAGGGGGTGAGAGAACGTAGCAAGATGGAGGAGAGAATCTCCTCTTATCTGTTTAAAAAGATCAATCTCACCAAACAATGGGTGATAGCACTGTTAAGAGCAGAGCAGCCTGCAGTAGCTGCAGCTCAATGGACGGAAAGCAAACTGTATAATAAAGGGCAGGAAAAGGCAGTTTGGCTAACGTGCCTATCACAGCAGGTAGCAAATATGCAGAGACAGGTAGATAGACTGGAAGAGCAACTGAGAGAAGCTAGGGCCAGCGCTGAAGAAAGCGCTAGAGAAGGGGAAGGGCTATCTGAGGAACTCAGTGAAGCCAGGCAGTGTATCTTGCAGGCGAGGGAGTCCCACAGAAATGCCCAGGAATTCCTCCAATGCCAGGTGGTAGAGGCAAAGGAGAGGGAATGGAATGCCCAGGAACTCCTGGCTCAGAGTACACAGAAGTGCAGGGAGCTGGAGGGAAAGTTCCAAGATATACAAGCAGCATACAGGGTGGCCCGTAGCGAGCTAGGCAATAGTGATCACGGGCCTTGCCAGGCGAGGATAGTGCAGCTGGAGGAGACTCTGTCCAAGACTAGGGGACGAGTTCACCTGGTAGGACCAGGGGGGTCCCCCGGGGGCAGAGGGCTTCCCTCAGCAGATGATTCCCCAGTGGCAAAGGGGAATAGACCGCCTCCTGAGGCGCCGGGGATAGGTCCGGGTCGGCAGGTGGGGTTCGGGTTGTCCGGGGAGGGACAGGCCCAAGGAGGGGCGGGAGAGCACCCTCAGTTAGCGGCTTCCGCGCCATGCGTAGCACACCACGAGGTGGTGGGGTTACCGATCATGGTGGGAGAGCCAGGGGTAAAGGGGCAACAGCCCCGAGTAGGGCAGATGTGCCCGGTACGGCAAAGGAAATATGGTCCCCCGGTAGGGCAGGCAGATAGGGGGCCCATAGAGAGTGATATCATCATTCCCCATGGGGCACATGTGCTGAGGGGGATGGTGGCGCAGGTTCCCAAGTTAACCAGGGCGGGAGACCCGTCATTGCATTTTATGGAGGTGCAGCAGGCAGCCGACATAAACGATTGCGATGAGGTAGAACGGGTAAAGCTGCTACTGATGACCCTAGATTCATACCTATGCAAGGCGGTGACCTCCAGGGAAGGGGGAAGGCCTGAAACATGGGTAGCGGCACAGACAGCGGTTCTGGAGGCCATGGGGTTGAATCAGGGTAGTCCTTTCACCAGGGTGGGGGAGACGAAGCAGCAGGTAGCTGAGTCCCCGGACATGTTCGCAGACAGGCTGTGGGCAGTATATGAGGGAGCGTGTGGGATGCCTTTAGATAGGCAGAATTCAGATGGGAGAACAGCTCACTGGCTGAAGACTCTGGTGGCGAATTGCCTCCCGCGAGTTAGGGCAAAGGCCGAGCACTGGTTCGACCCAGCTGACTCAAACCTTAACGAGGCGGAGGTGATCAGGAAGCTCACCCTTGCGTATCGCAATGGAGAGAGAAGTGAGGAGAAGCCCTTTAAGGGCAAGGTGCACGAAATAGTACCGGCACCCCCCAAAAGGAGGCAGTGGAAACAGGAAGGCAGCCAGACCTCTTCCGAGATGAGGCCGGTGTGCTACGGGTGTGGGAAGCTACAACGGGTGTGGGAAGCCCGGGCACTACAAGAGGGAGTGCAGAAACCAAAGTAGAGCAGTGGGGGATAGGACCCCGGTAACAATAAAAATAAAAGATCTAATTACCTATTTGCAGTCAAAGGCGGGAGGGTCCGGACAGGTAGCCATGGCAACAGGCCAGGGCGCGCCCGTATCCGCACCCCCGGCACCTTTATGACTGCCAGCGAAACAGCCCACATTCCTATGCCCGTTAGAGTGTGGCCCATGTGGGAGACCCAGGGTCAAGATGGAGGTCCAGGATGTGGTCGGGAGTTATCTGCTGGACATTGGTGCTTCCAGTACTATTGTCCACATGGACAACCCCCGTACATCCCCTCTATCTAGTAGGGCACCCTATAGTCCACGAGGCGAGGGAAATCAGAGGGCGGATTGCTTGGCCAGGGAAGGAGCCAGGAGTGGGAAAGCATGGGATCCCCATGAGGAAGGACAGGTAGCTGCAGCCAGGGAGCAGCCTCGAGAAAAGGAGAGTGCGGGAGTGGTTTTGGCCCCGGACCTGACCATGGTCCAGGCACAAGACCCCATTTTAAAGGCTGCCTCAGCAGCCATTTGCAGGCAGGAGAAGATAGAGGGACCGTATGGGGGTAAAGAGATGGAACAGACCCGGGTTGATGTGGAAACCGTAGGGGAGCTAGGCGAGTCCACAGGTAGTCAGCCTGAAGTAGCCGGCTGTGTTCCAGGGCAAGGACTGGAAGCAGCGGAGAAGGAGGCTGACTCCAGCCCTCCGCAGGCAGGTACCGTAGACTGCCTAAGAGAGGCAGAACTAGCAGAAGCAGAGGAGATGGAGGTATCACCTCTGGTGTGGGAACCCCCGGTCAGACATAGGAGTGACAGGGTCCCTAAACCCCCAGTAAGGTGGTCCCCATCCCTAATTAAACCTAGGGCTGGGGCCGGCCACAGGTGGGCCGGGAAGGAGAGTGGCCGAAACAGGGCACTACGGAGTGCGGCTGGAGGGAGCCCAGTCTCCACAGGGAACGTAGGGGTAACTCAAAACCCCGTAGTGCAAAGGGAGGTGAGGGGCAGTCAGGCCCCTCGACAGGAGGAGTTCTGGCCTGCACGGGAGGGCCCACCAGAGGGGTGGCCCCAGCGTGACGGGGACCAGTTATGAGTTGGCCACCCGGAGACGGGTGGCGTTGTATATAGCATTGGTTTGTGTGTAAGTAGATGTAGTTAGCGTAATTAGATATAAGGTTTTGTATAGCTACAGGGGAGTACAGGGACAGACAGTACGGGATCAAAGGGATGTGCTGTGGAAAGGTAGACCACAACAGACAAAATCAAAACCCCAAATGCCATTTTAGGCGGATAGCTTTGTGGAGGCAAGGAGGTGTTTTGCTTTGTTTTCCAGATAAGTAGCCCCGCCGTAAGGATGATGGCAACGATGTACCTCCGGATGTGAGTGGCACGTCGCGGGGTCACGGAGGAGTACCCGCATGGTGCCCCCGCGAGACGGAATTATTATATCAGGCCCTGTTAAAAGACATGTTCCAGAAATTCCACAACCTGGATTTTGGGGACATAGACATGGAAGAGATGTACCGCGGGGGAGGGGATTTCACTTTGGGGTCCAGTAGGCAAAGACGAGGGGTGGTTAATGACGGGTTTACAGCATTTAACACGGGGACATCTATTATTAATAGCATGGACAACGTAGAACTGGCCTTGCAGATCAATCAGTTGAAGGGCCAGTTAAGAAAGGTTCTGGGGGAGGAAAATGCGGTGGTAGGATCGGGACTACACGAAGAGGTGGCAATGACTCTACATCTAAAAGAAATCATAGCACAATTGGAGACACATGCAAAAACGATAAACGCTTTGATTAAAGAGGACCGGAATGCGTCCGATCAGGCTGCACAGAATGAGGTGTGTGGGCTGTATGGTGCGTGGTTGTTGGGGGAAGGGAGGAGCAACCTGGAAGACCTGAGGCAAGGTCGGGTCCCCTCCTGGATAAGCAACCAGCACCTAGCAGCGCTACACCCTTATAACAGCACTTTGAGTCCTTGTCAGCTTCGTGTGGCCTCCGAGGCCTACCCGGTACCGGTGGATTGCGGAAAATCCAATCACACCATAATGGGAGTGGTCGTAAGAATCCCGGTGATGGGAACCTCGGCACGACCAGCTCCTCTGTACCGAGTGGAGAACGTGGGAGTTGTTCGTGGGGGGGTGCATATTCGCTACGGGAAGGTCCCGCCCTATGTCATAGTGAGGGAGCAAGCTGTGACAGGCATTGACCTTTTGGGTTGTCGGAGCCGGGGAGCACAGGTAATCCTGTGTCCCCAGCACATGGGCGCTGAGGCTAGGCCTCAGTGTGGGTTCAGGACTGTTGGGGCACAGCCTATAAACTGCACCATGGAGGCGATGGCGGCAGACCATGTCCCTCCACAGGTGGCGTATATAGGCAGTGGGACGTACTGTGTCACCACAAGTGCCCAGCGGTATCAGCACGGATCACAGCTGTGGTGCCCGATACCGCACAGCAGCTTTTGCTTTAAACCCAGGGCAGAAGTCCATGTGGCACAGCAGCGAATATTACCCATCCCGGAACCTTCTTCGGTGCACCTCTCGGTACGATAAAATGTAACTGACTTATTTAACTATGTTGCCCATTTTGGGTATGATATTCCCCCAGTGAATGAAAAATTAAAAGAGTTGCTGGTGGCGGTCGAGTTGTCGCACAAACACTTCTTCTCCCTGGAACAAAAGACTCTGGATATCGCCAGGGAGATCGAAGAGATCAAGTCTCCAAGTTGGTGGGACCTGGAGTCCTGGATCATAGTTCCAGCATGGGTCCGCATCGTGTCCCATGTTCTGATCATCTGCCAGATGATAATTGTGGTGTATTTGCTATGCATTAATTGCAAATTTAAAAGGCGGAGGAGGATGGCCAAATTACAACGGCTGGTAAATCGAGCCGCCCGACGTCACCATAACGACACCCCATCACTGTAAAAATGTCTGTACTCTAGTGCAATAGTTTTTGTACATAAGTTGTAATCCCTGCATTTTCAGGGAATGGTCGTGAGGGTACTGTATGGTTTGTGGGATTGATGTAAAGTAAAAGGTGTATAGTGTAAGTTAATGTGCTTCGAGGGCCTAGTTTAGCGATTAAGGGGGCTTTCGGGGTACATAATTTCACCTTCTCACCAGGAGTGTTTACAGCTCTTGAGGCTGGAGGATTGCCCACTAACTTTGTCAATCGACACGGTCCGTGCAAGCCTGGACGTATCGTAGGGGCATGTAAGTTATTGGGGCCAATCCGGACTTGGACAAGGACATGGATATTTTAAAAGACAAATTTGCTGGCTGCAATGGAAAACCCCCCCCCAATCCACAGAAAGAATCAAACCCGTCTGGCCTGTGGACTTGGACATCACACAACGGTGTGAACAGGAAAGGCTGAGACGGAGATAACGAGATTCTCTTGGATACACAAAGGAAGGAACCAAGCCTCAGCAGACGGTGGTAAACAGGCCAGCACAAGCACAATCACCATCGGGGATGATAACGATCAGGCTGAGGGATCATGACATCAGCAAACCCCTTATCATCGGAAGCCTATTGTTCATGCCAGATCGAAACTGGGAAACATCAAAAGAACCCCTTTTATCCAGAGGACCACCTGGGGGTTTCAAAGGAAACTCAGGTATAAAAGTCGAAGTCAAGCCAGAACTCTCTCTCTCTTCCTGCTCTTCCTGCTCTGCTGGACAGCTCGTGGGCCTGCATCGACTTAGCTGTGAGTATCCTGGTGACCTGGTGAAAATTCCCGAAATAGGATAGAGGTCGAGGGGGAGTAACTTGTGTTAAAGTAAGTTTCACGACGTGCCCGATAGTTTTCCGTTCATAGTCTTAGTTTAAAGCATAAGTTTAGCCACGCATTGTGTAGTGTTGGTGAGATTCGATTTCTCATTGTTTAATAAAGCCTGTAAATTTTAGACTTGCTTTGAGTCCATCTTGGTTTCTGTTTTCTCTCATCAGCACACTCTGGTCAATTCAACCTTTGTATCATATCCCACCATAATTCCGAGGTCTAGAACCTAGGGGAATCCTTTTGTGGAGTAAAGGGAAACGCAAAACCCCTACAGAGGTCGTGTCTCACAAATCTGTGTTTTTTGAAGATGTGACCAAAAAGGTTGATGAGGGCAGCGCTGTAGATGTATATATGGACTTCAGTAAAGTATTCGTCAGGGTTCGTCAGTGGTGGTTGCTCTGGAAGGATAGCGCATGGGATCCAAGCTGAATGGATGGAAAATTGGCTTGATGGAAGGAAGAAGGTAATGGTGGAAGGTTGCATCTCGGACTGGAGACCTGTGACGAGTGGTGTGCCTCAGGATCGATGCTGGGCCCGTTACTGTTTGTCATCTACATCATTGATTTGGATGTGAATATACACGGTAAGATTGGTGAGTTTGCAGATGATACAAAAGTGGATGGATTTGCAGATAGTGAAGATGGTTGTGAAAAATTGCAACAGGATCTTGATCCATTGGCCCAGCGGGCTGAGGAATGGTTGATGGCATTTAATGCAGAAAAATGTGAGGTGTTGCATTTTGGGAAGCTTAACATGGGCAGGACCTCAACAGTGAATGGTAGGGTGTTCAAGAAGGAACTGCAGATGCTGGAAAATCGAAAGTACACAAAAAAGCTGGAGAAACTCAGCGGGTGCAGCAGCATCTATGGAGCGAAGGAAATAGGTAACGTTTCGGGCCGAAACCCTTCTTCAGACTGATAGGGGGTGGCAGGGAGAAGGAAGGAAAAAGGAGGAGGAGGAGCCCGAGGGCTGAGGAAAGGGAGGAGACAGCAGGGGCTAACAAAATTGGGAGAATTCAATGTTCAAGACCGCAGGCTGCAGACTCCCCAAGCGGAATATGAGGTGCTGTTCCTCCAATTTCCGGTGTTGCTCGCTCTGGCCATGGAGGAGACCCAGGACAGAGAGGTCGGATTCGGAGAGGGAGGGGGAGTTGAAGTGCTCAGCCACCAGGAGGTCAGGTTGGTTATTGCGGACCGAGCGGAGGTGTCCGGCGAAACGATCGCCCATCCACCGCTTGGTCTCACCGATGTAGATCAGCTGACATCTAGAGCAGCGGATGCAGTAGATGAGGTTGGAGGAGATACAGGTGAACCTCTGTCGCACCTGGAACGACTGCTTGGGTCCTTGAATGGAGTCGAGGGGGGAGGTAAAGGGACAGGTGTTGCATTTCTTGCGGTTGCAACGGAAAGTGCCCGGGGAGGGGGTGGTACGGGAGGGAAGGGAAGAATTGACAAGGGAGTTGCGCAGGGAGCGGTCTTTGCGGAAGGCAGACATGGGGGGAGATGAATGGTAGGGCTCTGGTTATTGTTGTGGCGCAGAGGGATCTAGACGTACAGGTGCATAGATCCCTGAAGGTGGAGTCGCAGGTAGATCAGGTGGTCAAAAAGGTACCTTGGCCTTCATCAGCCAGAATATTGAATATAGAAGTTGAGAGGTCATGTTGCAATTGTGTAAGACGTCGATGAGGCCACATTTAGAGTATTGTGTTCAGTTCTGGGAACAATGTTATGGGAATGATGGAAAGGGTACAAAGAAGATTTACGAGGATGTTGCCAGGACTAGAGGGTCTGAGCTACGTATAAGCAGAGGTTAAGTAGGCTGGGACTCTATTCTTTGTAGCGCAGGAGGATGAGGGATGATCTTATAGAGGTGTATAAAATAATGAGAGGAATAGATCGGGTAGATGCACAGAGTCTCTTGCCCAGAGCAGGTGAACCGAGGACCAGAGGACATAGGTTTAGGTGAAGGGGAATAGGTTTAATAGGAATCTGAGGGGTAACCTTTTTCAGTCAAAGAGTGTATGGAACAAGCCGCCAGAGGAGGTAGTTGAGGCTGGGACATTTCGCAACATTTAAGAAACAGTTAGACAGGTAAATGGATAGGACAGGTTTGGCGGGATATGGACCAAATGCAGGCACCTGGGACTAGTGTAGCTGGGACATGTTGGCCAGTGTGGGCATGTTGGGTAGAAGGGCTTGTTTCCACACTGTATCACACTGACTCTGTTATCTTTACCGTGAGTTTTAAATGGGTCTTTATGTTGCCATTGAAGTATACTGTAAATTGCAATGTGGATATTTTTAATGAGTGGATTATTGTTAAAAGTTTCTGTTTTGTCAGTGTTGACTTGGCTTTTGTGTGTTGATTTGTGCACCTGCACACAGACTAGTGTACAACTAGTGTACAATGCAATTTAACACAGTCAAATATCTGTGAAAAATTTTGGTTAATAAAAACACTATAATTAAGGTTTATTAATTGTAGTCTGTTAATTAATGTGGCAAATTGGTGCAAAATATCTTTGTTTAATTTCAATTTCTTCAAATACTTCAAAGCTAAAAAACTGAAATGGTTAAAATGCATTTTTGACCTGAAAATGGGAATTCAATTAATCTCTCAACAGTTAATTAAACTTTTTTTTCTCTCTTTTTCCCTCTTTCAATGTCTCCTAAAAAGCTTTGTTTATTGTTTCTCATTTCTCACTTTCTGTAAACTTCACTCCTTCCCTTTTGAAGTGCTCTGAGATATTCCTTCATTTAGGATATCCAGAGTTATGTAAAGGCAAATCATTGTTACTTGGTAAACATTTCAGCTCAGTCAAAGTATATTGAGAAAAGCTTCTTCAATTTAGTAGGGCAACATAAAATATTTGTTTAATGTTCCAACGTGAGCAGGGAAAGAGTTAAATGGGAGCTTTCATACACAGAGTGTACTGGATTCATGGAACAAACAACCAGAGGAGGTGGTATATGGGAGTACAAATACGACAGTTAAATGATGTTTGGTCAGGTACGTGGATAGGAAAGGTGTAGAGGGATAAATGCCAGTCATGAGCAAATGGAACATGGACCACAGAGCCTGTTGGCATGCTGTATTTATGTGTACAGCAGCCAATGCCCCATTTACTGTCTGCCTGTTATAGTTCCAGAGCACAGAGACCAGTGTCCAATGTGACATGTTTGAGTCCAACAGCAATGATGCTGTGTTTCCATTTGCAGCCCTCATTCCACCACACAGCTCAATGCTGCCACGTTGGATGATGCTGGAGTGGAGGATAAAGTCTGTAGTTATGTCTAAATAATTCACTCTTGCTCCTGCAGACTTTACAGATTGCAATCGATGTATTTCATGGATTAATCCTGCTGTATTTTTAACAGGAAGCACAAACCCACTGAGAACAAAGGCCTTTTCACGTCAAGGAAACAAATGATATTTGGTGAAATGTTTCAGATGCAAATTAAGCAACAGATGCAAACTAGAAATGCAAACTAGTAAACAAGGAGGGCTTGGTGAATGGGTGCGAGTTGGTGGGGAGAGCGACACAGTTTCCATGGCCATTTAGTGTTCAAGTCATGGGGTCATATAGCACAGATAAAGGCCTGTACCTGTCCAAGTGCCTTTTAAATGTAGTTATAGTTCCTGCCACATCTACCTCCTCTGGCAGCTCATTCATGTATCCACCACCTTCTGGGTGAAAATGTTGACCCTCAGGGTTTGTGTAAAACCTTCCCCCTCGCAAGTTAACCTTATGTCCTCTGGTTTTTGATTCCCCTACGCTGAGTAAAAGACTACACATTGATCCTAACTATTCCACTCATGGTGTTATACACATATCATATGATCTGATGAAGGATCCTGTCCCATTCCTTCTCTCCATAAATGCTGCCTGTCCCGCTGAGTTACTCCAGCTTTGTGTGTCTATCTTCGATTTAAACCAGCATCAGCAGTTCCTTCCGACACATATCATAAGATCACCTCTCAGCCACCTGCACACCAAGGAATAAAGTCCTAGCCTGCCCAACCTATCCCTATAGCTCAGCCCCTCAAGTCCTGGCAACATCATTGTAAATCTTCTCTGCACTCTTTCCAGCTTACCGATATCCTTTTAATAGCAGGATGACCAAAACTGAACACAGTACTCCAAATGTAATAACAAGTAACTACAGATGCTGGTTTACCTGGCTTCCCGATGGGCCAGAGGCTTCCCGATGGGCCAGAGGCTTCCAGATGGGCCAGAGGCTTCCCGATGGGCCAGAGGCTTCCCGATGGGCCAGAGGCTTCCCGATGGGCCAGAGGCTTCCCGATGGGCCAGAGGCTTCCCGATGGGCCAGAGGCTTCCCGACGGGCCAGAGGCTTCCCGACGGGCCAGAGGCTTCCCGACTGGGCCAGAGGCTTCCCGATGGGCCAGAGGCTTCCCGATGGGCCAGAGGCTTCCCGACGGGCCATGGCTGTGGGCTGGGAACGCTGCTGGAGGCGTTTATCGAGGCGCCGCTGTCTCGATGCCTCCCGGATCGCCGCGTAGAAGCCCAGGTCGGGGCACAGCCGGAGCCTCGTGGCTGACGGAGCCCACGGCTGGGGCCTGGGTCGACACCACGGTAGCGTGAAGTGGGGCATCGACAGCGGTGAAGCGGCAGCAGTGGTGAAGCCTCGTGATGATGGGGCCTCAGCGGCAGTGAAGCCTCGCGGCGGCGGTGACCCACGGTCGACGGTTGATGAGAGCGTGGAGGACCACTGTGAGGGGGAGGGGAAGAACAATGGAGGACCCGGTGTGGGGGACCACTGTGGAGGGGTGGGGGGGGGGGGGGGGGGGGGGAGAACAATAGGAGGAGCCGGCGTGCTTTGTAACTTTGTCAGCGCTGTAGGTGGCTGCTATTTGTATACATTGTGTACGCAGCAAAGAATGTCACTGTGCCTTGTCACATGTGACAATAAAGTATTCCATTCCATTATACCAAAGACAACACATGCTTGAGTAATTCAGGGGGTCAGGCAGCATCTCTGGAGAAAATGAGACAATATTATGTACAACCTCACCAATGTACAACTGTAACATAACTTCTCAACCTTCAGTATCCTGACTGATGGAGGTAAATGAACCAAAAACCTTCTTGACCTCCTCATCTACCTATGATGCCAATTATAGGGAATTATATTTAAGCAACTTTCCAAGATCCCTGTGCTCTACAACACGACCAATCACTGTGGTTCTGCCCTAATTTACCGCACCATGGGAACTGCCCCCCCCCCCCTGCAGGACCTATACACCAGGGGGTGCAGACCCAGAGCCAGCAAGATCATGAAGAACCCCTACACCCCAGCAACGGACTGTTCCAGCTGCTTCATTCAGGCAAGCACCTCAGCTGTCACTCTGCAAAAACAGAGAGGATGAGACGCAGTTTCTTTCCACAGGCCATCAGGAGTGTAAACTCTGATCTCACCAGGGTGTTAATACTGTTGTGTCTTCTTTTTTTAACGTGAATACTGGTTCTGTTCTGTTGTTTTGCGACTTGACTTGACTTGACTATCTACATTTAAACATAGAAACATAGAAACGATGAAAATAGGTGCAGGAGGCCATTCGGCCCTTCAAGCCAGCACCGCCATTCATTGTGATCATGGCTGATCATCCCCTATCAATAACCCGTGCCTGCCTTCTCCCCATATCCCTTGACTCCACTAGCCCCTAGAGCTCTATCTAACTCTTTCTTAAGTTCATCCAGTTACTTGGCCTCCACTGCCCTCTGTGGCAGGGAATTCCATAAATTCACAACTTCCTGTGTGAAAACGTTTTTTTCTCACCTCAGTCTTAAATGACCTTCCCTTTATTCCAAGACTGTGGCCTTTGGTTCTGGACTCACCCAACATTGGGAACATTTTTCCTGCATCTAGCTTGTCCAGTCCTTTTATAATTTTATATGTTTCTATAAGATCCCCCCTCATCATTCTAAACTCTGGTGAATACAAACCTAGGCTTTTCAATCTTTCCTCATATGACAGTCCCGCCATCCCAGGGATCAATCTCGTGAACCTACGCTGCACTGCCTCAATCACAAGCATGTCCTTCCTCAAATATGGAGACCAAAACTGTGCACAATACTCCAGATGTGGTCTCACCAGAGCCCTATACAACTGCAGAAGAACCTCTTTACTCCTACACTGAAATCCTCTTGTTATGAAGGCCAACATTCCATTAACTTTCTTCACTGCCTGCTGTACCTGTAAGCCAACTTTCAGTGACTGGTGTACAAGGACACCCAGGTCTCGCTGCACCTCCACCTTACCTAACCGAACCCCATTGAGATAATAATCTGCCCCCTTGTTTTTGCTGCCAAAGTGGATAACCTCACATTTATCTATATTATACTGCCTCTGCCACGCATCTGCCCACTCACTCAACCTGTCCAGGTCACCCTGAAACCTCCTAACATAGAAACATAGAAAATAGGTGCAGGAGTAGGCCATTCGGCCCTTCAAGCTTACACCGCCATTCAATATGATCATGGCTGATCATCCAACTCAGTATCCCGTACCTGCCTTCTCTCCATACCTCCTGATCCCTTTAGCCACAAGGGCCACATCTAACATCCACTTCACAGTTCACACTGCCACCCAGCTTTGTGTCATCTGCAAACTTGCTAGTGTTGCTCCTAATTCCCTCTTCCAAATCATTAATATTTATGGTAAATAGTTGCAGCCTCAACACCGAGCCTTGCGGCACTCCACTCGCCACTGCCTGCCATTCTGAAATGAACCCGTTCACTCCTACTCTTTGCTTCCGGCCTGCCAACCAATTTTATATCCATGTCAACACCCTACCCCCAATACCATGTGCTCTCATTTACTCACCAGTCTCCATTTGGAAAGGAACCTATCAGCATTAAACCCCAAAGATAGACACAAAAAGCTGGCAGCATCTCTGGAGAGAAGGAATGTGTGACGTTTCAGGTCAAGACACTTCAGACTGGTTAGGGATAAAGGAAATGAGAGATATAGACGGTGATGTGTAGAGATAAAGAACAAGGAATGAAAGATACGCAAAAAGCAATGATGATGAAGGAAACAGGACATTGTTAACTGTTTGTAGGGTGAAAATGAGAAGCTAGTGCGATATGGGTGGGGGAGGGATAGAGAGAGAGGGAATGCTGGGGCTACCTGTAGTGAGAGAAATCAATGTTCATACCACTGGGATGTAAGCTTCCCAAGCGAAATATGAGATGCTGTTCCTACTATTTGCGTTTAGCCTCACTCTGACAATGGAGGAGACCGAGGATAGAAAGGTCTATGTAGGAATGGGAAGGAGAATTAAAGTGTCCAGCAACAAGTTGGCGGCACAGTGGTGCATCGGTAGAGTTGCTGCCTTGCAGCGCTTGGGTTTGACCCGGGTTCGATCCCGACTACGGGTGCTGTCTGTCCGGACTTTGTACGTTCTCCCCGTGACCTGCGTGGGTTTTCTCTGAGATCTTCGGTTTCCTCCGACACTCCAAAGACGTGCAGGTTTGCAGGTTAATTGGCTTGGTGAATGTAAAAATTGTCCCTAGTGGGTGTAGAATGGTGTTAATGTACGGGGATCACTGGTCGGCGCGGACCCGGTGGCCGAAGGGCTTGTTTCCGCGCAGTATCTCTAAACTAAACAAAGGTAAACAACCGGGAGATCAGATAGGTTCAGGCGGGCTGAGCGAAGGTGTTCCGCTAAACGATTGCCCAGTCTGCGTTTGGTCTCACCAATGTATAAGAGTCCACATCTTGAGCAATGGATATAGTAGATGAGGTTGGACGAGGTGCAAGTGAATCTCTGTCTACCCTTAAAGGACTGTTGGGGTCCCTGGACAGAGTCGAGCGAGGAGGTATAGAGAAAGGTGTTGCATCTTTTGCAGTTGCAGGGGAAGGTACCTGGGGAGGGGGTGGTTTGGGTGGGAAGGTATGAGTTAACCAGGGAGTTGCGGAGGTCAATGGTCTATTTCTTATGATATAACCATATAACCATATAACAATTACAGCACGGAAACAGGCCATCTCGGCCCTACAAGTCCGTGCCAAACAACTTTTTTCCCTTAGTCCCACCTGCCTGCACTCATACCATAACCCTCCATTCCCTTCTCATCCATATGCCTATCCAATTTATTTTTAAATGATACCAACGAACCTGCCTCCACCACTTCCACTGGAAGCTCATTCCACACCGCTACCACTCTCTGAGTAAAGAAGTTCCCCCTCATGTTACCCCTAAACTTCTGTCCCTTAATTCTGAAGTCATGTCCTCTTGTTTGAATCTTCCCTATTATCAAAGGGAAAAGCTTGTCCACATCAACTCTGTCTATCCCTCTCATCATTTTAAAGACCTCTATCAAGTCCCCCCATTAACCTTCTGCGCTCCAGAGAATAAAGACCTAACTTATTCAACCTTTCTCTGTAACTTAGTTGTTGAAACCCAGGCAACATTCTAGTAAATCTCCTCTGTACTCTCTCTATTATGATGGAGACTGTGAGATCAAGAAAGGGCAGGGAGGTGTCGTAGATGGTCCAAGTAAATTTGAGTGCAGCATGAAAATTGGTAGTGAAGTTGATGAAGTCCATGAGTTCTGCACGGGTGCAGGATGTAGCACCGATGCAGTCATCAATGTAACAGAGATAGAGTTCAGGGATAGGGCCAGTGTACGCCTGTACAGGGATTGTTCAACGTAGCCTACAAAGAGGCAGGCATAACTGGGGCCCATGTGGGTGCCCATAACTATGCCTTGGACTTGGCATAAAGGGATAGACTGTTGAAGGATAGTCAACATGGTAAATCGTGTTTCACATTTTGTAATAAGCTTCTTGAAGTGCTGGGATGGCACAGTGAAGTAGTGGTAG